>NC_062221.1:116510266-116817944 GCF_902686445.1 Sciurus carolinensis | reverse complement strand
GTAAATAAACTAGACTCCAAGTATACAGATTAAAGGCATAGTTTTGAGAAAAATAAAGTGTCAAAGTATTCACATTACATACCAGGCATACATCATGAAAAATTAAGCCATATCACATGGTTTAAATGCAAATATTAAAATTACACATGTAACAAAAAAATCATAAAATTATTTAGTCGTGAAGAAATAACCAGATAGCTTCAATTGTGCTGTTTATGTTTGGTCTACAAGAAGGATAAATGTCTAACAAGAGCTTTAATATATACATATATGCTATTACACATAAATATTTTAGAGTGAATGATATAACATGTTTAAGGCACACCTTAAATAAATAAGTAAACAATAATAAAGTGCAAAGAATAGATTTTATAGGAAGACTAAAATGAATAATTTTTAAAATATATTTAAAATAACATTAAATGATTGCATGTATCTGAATGCGTAAGGAAAAACAATTATGTTCATTAGCATTCAGTCAACAGTGCAGAATTTTCACTTTCTGCAATTAGAAGTAAATTTTTTTTAAAAATCTACACTTATATACTGTAAAATGGTTTCATACAGGTTCATTTGCTTCTACCAAATGTACTTAAAATGACTGTAAAGAGTATGAGTGATGTCTCTCAAATTATCCCATTAAATGCATGTCATGTGTGAAAGGGAACAGAATGCTTATTTTCTAGAAATTAATCCTGTTCAACTAAGAAAAGTGGAGAATAAAGAACTCTTGTACTTCCCTTAAAAGTTGAAATTGATGAGCTATGCTTGTGAGGAAGCAAGAGTTTTGTGGAATTCCTATTTAATGGTTGTGTCCAGCTTACTTATAAGACCAAGGAGCAAAGTCAATTTAAAGAAAAACAATTGCTACAGGCTGAAAAATTGAGACAATTTTTTTAAAGAAATCAAGCTGTTAAATAAAAGCTTTGGCATATATAGCCACAAACTACTGAAAATGTTGTTATAAAGGCTGCAACCAGTAACTTAGCATGTCAGAGGAAAATTTTTAGTTTCCTTAAGACACAGGTGATTTTTTCTGTTCCTTATTCTTTGAAAAGTAAGTTGCCTGCTGATTAACTGTTCCTCACTCCCTGGCTGTCTTCCCATGAGCTCTCTCTTATTCCTTTCTACTTCCAAGGGCTTCTGTTTCCTTTAGTTTCATAGTACTTATTTCCATTTGGTCTGCTTTGAAATATCCAACAAAAGTACGTTATGGAGTAGAGCATAATTACTTCTATATTTTCCTTCCTGTGAACCTTATGGTAAGTACCAAAGTTCTTTGTTTTTGAATGAGAAAAGTTAATTATAATATAAGTATTGCCAGTAAAAATGGAAGTGTATAAATTAAAGAAATATAAAAGTATCATTACACTCATTTCAGTCTCCTGGGTTCCTTTTCACCAAAGCCTGGAAAACGCTCCCCAAATATTCTGTAAACTAAGGCAAAGAATGAAATTTTCCTTACTGGCCTCAATTTCTACTTGCTTTTCTTGCAGTACATATGAATTTATTGACACATGCTATGAGGCAAACAGAGTACTAAGTGTAAACTAAATAATTCTAATTAAATATTCACTATGCACTGTCAAGATGGAGGAGAAGGGCAAATAAAGAAACATTTGTCTAAAACACATTCTGCAATCATTACTCAGTGTTTTAGAATACCTTCTTTCATCTTAGTTTTTTCAAAAGCCTTCATTCAAAATCTATTAAAAACTTCTTGAGACTATTATATTTCTAGTTTAAGAGAAACTTCTAGTTAAGGTACTACTTGATTAGCTAAACTATTGGCATATTCAGATGCTAGTGAATGTGTATTTTCTTTTTCAGTTAACCAAAACAAAATAAAAAACAAAAAGTTGGCAATAAGACAATCCTGTATTCTGTTTCATCATAGAATTTTGCTTACGTGAAAGTTAAAGCTATATTTTTTCAAAGTTAACCAATAAAAAAAGAAAGGATACTATTTGTGACACTCATCATGAATAAGTAAAAAATTCTACCAAAATTGAAAGCCCTTGGAACTATGTAATAAAATGTCAATTTCATAACTCACATAATACTCCTAATCATTAGACTAGCTTTACACTTTTGCTTAGTGCAGTAAAAATCGGAAACCTTACAAGCTTGCTAACATTTTCTCAATTTTCCAGAACATAGGTAAAGTTGTAGAGCATGCCTTTATAATTGTAAAGCAATAGGTAACATAACAATTAAAACATACCACTTCTTGGGATATAGCCAAAGGACTTAAAATCAGCATACTACAGTGACATTCACATCCATGTTTATAGCAGCACAATTCACAATAGCCAAGTCTGGAACAAATCTAAGTGCCCATCAACAGATGAATGGATAAAGAAAATGTGGTATCTACATCGTGTACAACCAGAGAAACAAAGTGATGTACCCCATTTGTGAACAATGAGTCAAAATGCAATCTGTAAAAAATAAAAAATAAATAAATGAATGAATAAATAAAAAACTAAAACAAAGGTTAAATGTTCTTTCTTCCTGATGTGTGGATGCTAACCCACAAGAAGGGGCAGAATGATGGGAAGAATAGAAGTTCTGTGGATTAGACAAAGGGAAATGAAGGGAAGAGAGGTGGAATAGGTATGGAAAGACAGTAGGATAAATTTGACAGAGCTTTCCTACGTACATATATGAATACACCCCAATGAATCTCAACATTGTGTACATTCATAAAATTGTGAAACTAATTAGAATAAGATTTATTCCATGTTTGTATAAATATATCAAAGTAGATTTTTCTATCATATATAACTAAAAAGAACAAACAAAAATTTAAAATAAAACAAACACTCTCTGTTCTACATTAGACAAATGATTAATAGAAAAACCCTGCACTTACATAGAACAAGAATAGTTATTTAAAATTATGTTTACTGATATTCTGTGTACTATAATTGTTATGGTTTAGATGTGAGGTGTCCCCCAAAAGCTCATGTGTGAGACAATGCAAGAAGGTTCAGAGGAGAAATGATTGGATTGTGAGAGTCTTAACCAATAAGCAAATTAATCCCCTGATAAGGTTTATCTGAGTAGTAACTGAAGGTGGGCAGGGTGTGACTGGAGGAGGTAGGTGTTGGGGGTGTGCCTTTGGAGTATATATTTGTATATGGTGAGTAGAGTCTCTCTGTGCTTCCTGATCATCATGCGACTTGCTTCCTTCTGCCACACTCTTCCACCATTGATATCCTGCCTTACTTGGAGGCCCAAAGAATGGAGTCAGCCTTTTATGGACTGAGACCTCTAAAACTATGAACCCCCAAATAAACTTTTGCTCTTCTACAATTGTTCTAGTCGGGTCTTTTAGTCATGACAGAAAAAAAAAACAAAAACAAAAACAAAAAACTAACTTAAACAATAAGACTGAGTAATTTGGAGGCATAAAAGAATTACTATGTCAGAAGAGTTACTATTCTTTGATCTTGTAGATTACAGGCTGACACAGAGATGAGCAATGAATTTGCTTTATCCTTTTTTCCAGGAAGCATGGACTTGCAGAATGTTTGCTTTTTGTGGGACCCACTTTGTGTTACTCACTTTTTCATCACTATGACCAAAATACCTGACAAGAACAACTTAAAGGAGGAAGGGTTTATTTTGGCTCGTAGTTTCAGAAGATTCAGTCCATTGTCTGTGAGTGCCACTGCACTAGGCCTGAGGTGAGGCAAAACATCATGGTGGAAGGACATGGCAGAGAAAAGATGTTCACTTCATGGCAGCCAGGAAGCAGAGAGAGAAAGAGAAAGAGTGGCCAGGGGAAGAAGATAAACACTCCCAGAGCATGCTCCCAGTGACCTTCTTCCTTTAACTAGGTTCTGCCTCCCAATAGTCCATCCAATTATCAATGGGTTAATCCAGAAATGAATGGAAAGAAAAAACAAATAAGTTTACTGTAGACCAAATTATGACATAGGAATCCTCCTGAGGGATGAAAATGAAACTGAATTTTGGGTTTTATTCCTGAAGTCAAATTTCTTTTGATGGTCTCTGCTAACAGATATGAAGAAAAAAATAATTTTTTAGATCAAACACTTGTTAATTCACTCAAGCAGTGTGATCACATTTGTTATAACATCTTCAGTTTGATTTACCATGTGGTTAACTCCTTATCACTTTCCAAGATCCATCTGCACTCTGCATTGGTCAAATGCACATTGAATGGGAATCTGGTGGGTTCCCCTTCCTTTCAGTCTTCCAGTCTTGATGGTGGCATCACTGTAATTCCTCCACTAATGGAGGATTGATTTGGGTTTACTATTTTCCTGGGTACAGGCAGTTCTATTCATGTCCACACTACAGGTCAGGAACCTATCTATGAATTCTACCAGTTGTCAAATATGTCTAAACCAATTATGCATTCCACAACTGGAGAAATAATCATAGGTTGGGGTCAGGATATGACGAACCAATTGAGAAATGCATTTAAGTTAATATTTCATTCATCACCCGACTTCTGTTAGCCCTATTCTACAATTATCTTTTAGGTCACTCAGACATTTTATTAGTTCATATCCAAAGTACTCTACCTTAAAAGCATGATTACTGCCTTATTTCCAGCATAAAGTCACCTAGTTAAAGATCGTAGGTCTCTTCTGGAGAGGTCGTATAGTGTAGTAGAGTCCTTCCTAGAACTTTAAGACTTTTTCATTCAAGAAGTTCTGATCAATAAATTAACTCCAGTTTGGAAACTGATAAAGGTGAACTCTCTGTTTTATCATTCAAGTTAGACTTCTGTTTCCAGAGGTATTCTGCTAGTGAAGATCCAGAAGGAATTTAGAGGACTGTCAATGTATTCTACCTTTAAGGACACCAACCTCCTAGGCTTCTTTGGGTCAGATAATTATTATAGCTTCCATACTGTTGTACATTATGGTATCATTTTCCATTTTTGGCTACTGATTATGTGCCAACAATGGGTCTAGCACTCCCTAGGACTGTTATCCCCATTGCATTTAGATTTCTATATTCAGTAAACGATGCTCTTATATTTTCTGACCTTTAGAAAAGAGTGACTACAGAACTCCACAAGAATAATGGGACCCCATAACTCAATCAATCAATGGTCTAAGGAAATGAGGAGACACTTCACAGAAGAAGATAAGCAATAGATCAACAAATAAATGAAAAAAATGTTCAACATCTCTAGTAATTGGAGAAATGCAAATCAAAACTACTCTAAGATTTCATCTCACTCCAATTAGAAGGGTAATTATCAAAACTATAAGCAATAATGAGTGTTGGTGGGGATGTGGGGGAAAAAGGTACTCTCATATTTCTGCTGGGATTGCAAACTGGTGCAACTACTCTGGAAAGCAGTATGGAAATTCCTTAGAAAACTTGGAATGGAATCACAATTTTACCCAGATATCCCACTTGTCAACCTATACCCAAAGAACTTAAAATCATAGTACAGTGACAAAGTCACATCAATGTTTCTTGCAGCTCAATTCATAATATCTAAATGATGAAACCAACCTAGATGCACTTCAATAGATGAATGGATAAAGAAACTGTGGTATATACCCACCCACACAGTGGAATATTACTCAGTCTTGAAGAAGAATAAAATTATGGCATTTGCAGGTAACTGGATAGACTTGAAGAATATCTTTCTAAGTGAAATAAGCCAATCCCAAAAAACCAAAGGCCAAATGTTTTCTCTGAGAAGTGGATGCTGAAATTAGTGTATTGGGGCAGGGGTGGGGAGTGTATGGGAAGAATGGAGAAACTTTGGATTGGACAAAAGGGAATGAGAGGAGAGAAGTGGGAAGGGTAGTGGGAAAGATGGTGGAATGAGACAGACAGAATTACCCTATGTACATGTATGATTGCATGAATGGTGTGACTCTACATATTGTACATACAGGAAAATGAAAAGTTATACTCCATTTGAGTACAATGAATCAAAATGCATTCTGCTGCCATATATAACTAAATAGAACAAATAAAAAAAGAATAATGGGACTACTAAAAATTTTGCTATTCATACTTTGGGAGAAATGTGTATACTCTTGGACTCTCTAGGACAAATTAGTAAATTTTACATGGTAAATCCACTCTGATATTCCAACCTCACTAAGAGTTTGAATCTCTTTCTGTGTAGTATACCAAGGCAGTTCTCAATTATCAACATCATATATTAGTGTAGGCTATCTTTTGATGTGTTTAAGCCAACCAGGTATCTCAACTCTTAGATCCATTTCTACCCTTCATGTTGCAATATTACATGAAGAATCTCTACTTAGCACACATACATCAGTAAATTTGGCCTAATTCAACTTTAAGTCCCTTCTGCCAATATCCCACACCCTTCATATATATCCCTTCCAAACACATTCCCAGTCTTTCTGCATTTCCAAATTGGAAAAACCACATAGTTCTTCTGAAGTGTAGTACATCTTCTCTTGGGTTATACTTTGATCTCGCCTTTGGGTCTGCTAGGATGTGAGTCTGCACAAGATCTCTGATTTAAACTGGTTTGACCTATGATTTTTAAACTTTATGATAATGAAAAAGCAATATGCTTTTAGTGGAAATTATACTTTAAATTTTGAACATTGATCTTTTCTTGGGCAAACTATAAGCATTATAACACTTTCCCCTAAGGCTGGGCAAGGACCACAAGCACAATTCCCAGTCAACCACACAGGATATTCAACATTTCATTATAAACTTTGTGTTAGATGCTTCTGCCCAGTTGTTGGCTGATCTAAGTCCTCTACGTACATTTAAAATAGGATAGGCTAAGCTATGGTGTCCAGTAGTTTCAATGTATGGCGTGGGTTTCAAGTTATCAGATCTTCAAATTTGCATGGATTATTGGGACATAACTCCATCCTAAGCCAAGGAACATTTGAAGCTACAAGTCTAGAACAAAGAGAGTGCTGGCAAGGAGGACCCCCTAGAGACTCCACAATGTCTCACATTGGCATTTTCCTCAGGCAATGCAGATTTAATCTTCATGTGGAGATGAAAGAGATGCTTCTACTAGCAAGAAAGCTCAGTAGAATTTAGGAGTTCAGAGTCCCTTCCTTCATTAGAATCTTTCTAGATGACTCCTTAGAAAATCCATTTCTTCCCAAATCATTTTTTCTGGAGACCTTCCCTATATTGGATGAGGTCTGCTCACAGTATGGAGGATAATTTGCTTTACTTAAATGTACTGATCATCAATATTAATCTCATCAGTTGGCAAACATTCTAGAAGAATGTTTGACCAGATACCTGAATACTAGAGGCAAAACCAGCTGACACAGGGAAAAAAATTACAATGTATGAAGTATTCACCATGGATGTCTATTTTATTTTCTCTTAATATATTTCTAATATTTAAGGAAATTTATAATTTTGCTCTATGAATTACTTAAATGATCTTATATTAGGATACATTCAATTGTTTTCTTATTTTAAACACCATTAAAATACAGTTGTGAAGTTTTCCTTCCCCCATCCAATATAACTTCATTCACATTTAGTAAATATTTCATGTGCTTATCTTCATTTTCTACATAGGTTTGATATTTCCCTCTTTGATTTGTAAGTTTTAAATAATATTCTTTGACACCTAGTCATTACAATGAGGTAATAAGGAAACAAATTTTACTTCTTTTCTTCTTATCAAAGCCATCTACTCCAGTTTAGTGTTAGATGGATGATTTCCACATTGTCACTACATACACAATTTACGATCCATTCTTCAACTCTATTTTTCATTTTATTTTATTTGTTAGATTAGCAGTTGCTCTTTTCACCTCCCATAATGTTCTTTAGAAGATTTTTTTGAGACCCTACCACAAAGTTTCTTGCATGTTCAAAACATACTTTTTGTCTTTAAATTTCAAAGGCATCTGCTTGAATCACTCTTTCCATCCTAAAGTTTCTTACAGATTTGTCTCTCTTCTTTCTTTCTGAGTGGAATGTGGGTGTGGTCCTGACTACATTTTGTTATAAAGTGGTGATCATATAAGTTATCATACAAACTGGAACAGACTTGAGATTGAAATGGTACAATAAAAGGGTGTGATAATTATACCTGGAGCATAGATCTAAAATCTGTCCCATCAGTAAACCAGAATGAGTGAGGTTTTGTCCTGAAATCAGTTTGACTTATTTTATCATGGTCCTGATAAAAGTGGGTGGTACATGGGGAAGTGTAACAGGAAAGGAGTCCAAAGAGTTACTGGAAAAGACAGAGAGCAGCTTTAGGTTCAGGCCTCAGAGGAGATCAAAATCATAGAGTTTTCCTGATCAGAGTGAGACCAGGAACTAGGAGTATTTATCTCTCCAGACCCATCTCTTATTGTCTAAAAGATTTTGACAGGGAAGTAACAGTACTGAGGCAACTGTTTTTCACTTGTGTAGACAAATCTGGTTCTGGTCACCTGCACATAATTATCTGATAGACAGGAAGGTGGTTACTATTGGGAATGGAAACATTTATTGAGGTGTTATGGCAAAGAATTGTTAAAGGAACCTAAGGGATAAAAGTGCAGCATTAAAGAGTATGCTATAATTCAATTTATAGGAGCCTTATTTTCACTATCTATTCTTCAGAGTTTGGTTAGTTATATTTCTTATCAGGAAAATATATTTATGAGAAAAGAGTTAATGGTAGCAAATATAGTTCCATTGCTGAAGCTAGACTCTAGTCCTTGGTTAATACTTTTATCTTCCTTCAATTCCATCTATTACCATGTGCCTCTCTATAAACATATGTCTGCGTGCTTTAAGGTAAATATTCTTTTTCGTCTCCAAATGTATTTACATTTGCTCCAGTAGAAAATTATTTAAAAGAACATTATTCCCTTCATTGAATTACCATGGAAGCACTGTCAAAAAAAATAATTTCAGCATATAAGTCAGGGCCTATTTGTGGATTTCTTTCCTTTTCTATTACCTATACGTTCACCTTCATACCTCTGTTCCTGGTACCTAAAACACCATATAGAGAGACTTTAAATAAAAAAGAGTTTCTCATCTGGTTTTGTTCTTCTTTCTAATAACAGGTCCTTTGAATTTCTGTATAAAACTTTGTATCTGCTTAGCAATTTCTATGAAGACTCTGAGGTAGGACAGATGAGGCTGGACACCATAAAATAAACCTGCTTCCTGAAAATTCCTAGTCTGGAAACCTGAGGAATTTTCAGGAAGCAGGTTTATTTTAGTCTCAGTGGTTCAGAGGGTTAAATGCATAAAAATCTCTGGACCATGAGTCTGGAAATTCTTTGAACTTTATACCCAGTTAGTGGGAACTTAACAGTTATTCTTTGTTCCGTATTTTTAGGCTAGACAGTAGTTTCACAAGTTTTTTACTAAGACAACAGAGATAGTATCTTTAGCATAGCAACAAGCCCTCTTTGAGAGAGACTCTGTCATGACTTTTTGTGCATGCCTGGCATTTACATGAAAGAGGAAGCTTCAAACCACACTGAGCTCTCTGAAGAACTCCTGTGAAATCCTGTTGACACTTTTCTTGGTGACAAAAAGAGTAATTACAGGGAGGGCCTTTGGAGAAGCTTAATTATGGTAAGAGTCTTTTGGGTGGGGGCGATGCCTGGTCTGCTTCAAATCTGGTAGAATTTTGATTGAACTTGATTGAAATCTGTAGATCATTTTGGGGAGTGTTAGTTCAATACCAACATTTTAAGTCTTCTTTTTTTAGTTTTTTATTTTTATTATTTTTTTAATCTACTTTTATTGTAAACAAATGGGATACATGTTGTTTCTGTTTGTACATGGAGTAACAGCATACCATTTGCCCAATCATACATTTACATAGGGTAATGGTGCTTGATTCATTCTGTTATTTTTTCCTTCCCCCTCCACTCCTCCCACCTCTCTTTTCCTTCTATACAGTCCCTCCTCCCTCCATTCTTGCCCCCCTCCTACCCCCATTATGTGTCATCATCCACTTATCAGTGAGATCATTCGTCTTTTGGATTTTTGAGATTGGCTTATCTACTTAACATGATATTCTCCAATTTCATCCATTTGCCTGCAAATGCCATCATTTTATTATTCTTTATAGCTGAGTAATATTCCATTGTATATATATACCACAGTTTCTTTATCCATTCATCAACTGAAGGGCATCTAGGTTGGTTCCACAGTCTGGCTATTGTGAATTGAGCAGCTATGAACATCGATGTGGCTGTATCTCTGTAGTATGCTGATTTTAAGTCCTTTGGGTATAGGCCAAGGAGTGGGATAGCTGGGTCAAATGGTAGGTCCATTCCATGTTTTCTGAGAAATCTCCACACTGCTTTCCAGAGTGGCTGCACTAATTTGCAACCCTACCAGCAATGTATGAGTGTACCTTCTTCCCCACATCCTCTCCAACACCTATTGTTGCTTGTATTCTTGATAATCACCATTCTAATTGGGGTGAGATGGAATCTTAGGGTAGTTTTGATCTGCATTTCTCTTATTATTAAAGATGTTGAACATTTTTTTCATATGTTTGTTGATTGCTTGTAGATCTTCTTCTGTGAAGTGTCTTTTCATATCCTTAGCCCATTTGTTGATTGGGTTATTTGTATTCTTCGTGTAGAGTTTTTTGAGTTCTTTATATATTCTAGAAATTAGTGCTCTATCTGAAGCATGAGTGGCAAAGATGTTCTCCCACTCTGTAGGCTCTCTCTTCGCATTGCTGATAGTTTCCTTTGCTGAGAGAAAGCTTTTTAATTTGAATCTATCCCAGTTATTGATTATTACTTTTATTTCTTGTGCTATGGGAGTCCTGTTAAGGAAGTCTGATTCTAAGCCAACAAGTTGAAGATTTGGACCTACTTTTTCTTCTATAAAATGCAGGGTCTCTGGTCTGATTTCAAGGTCCTTGAAACATTTTAAGTCTTCTGATCTATGACTACTACATGTCTCAATTAATTCACATATTTTATTTATTCAATAAGATTTTGAAGGTTTCAGTGAACACTTCTAGAATATATTATGCTAAATGTATTCTTCCATTCTTTTTTAATATTATCAATCATGACATGTTGTAATGTGCATGCTTTTCTTATTGTTCTCCTATTGCACTTGCAATATTGTTTTGCAGTGGTTACAGTGAACATTAACAGATGAAGTTGGAGTAATGCCTTACGTTGTTTTAGAGCTCTAGAAGGAAGGAATTGTTTTGTATCCAGGTTCAGCATCCTGTGCTGTAACTTGTGCAGTCATAACAAGATCTTGTGATTAAAGGGTCCTGGGTTTGGTTTAATGGTCTTTTACCATAGTCTTGAATTTGATATAATTTACCTTTGTATCTTGTAAGTTCAGTCTTATAGGACAATTGAGTAGAGCAGAGAGAGTATGATAGCTGTGTTCAGAGTTTCTTACTATTCCGTACACATATTGTATTTCTGACATCCCATAAGCACAGAATTCTGGTGGACCCACAATGCACAAGCATTCAACAAGGCTCCAAATGTGTATGAGATAATGGCCTTGTGTCTATAAATGAGTGAATAGGGGTTGACCACCCCTAGAGGCTGTGCTTCCCCTTCAAACCAGAACATGCTCAACTAAAAGGCGGCAAAGGCTTTCCAATAAACGCAAACAACTAGGACACCTTATTATAACTGTTTTTTTTTTCCTATGTTACATCCCCATATTAAGTAGCTATGCTAAAAACAATATATAGAAGTTAATCAGAAAATGGGTGATTCATGGTTCCCTTTTCTTCCAGTCTTCTTCACCTATTTTTGTTACTGTTTACTTTCTCTTTGTCAGTCTCTTTAATTTATTATTTTTGAATTCTATTTTATTTCCACAGTTAATTAATAAACTATGTCTATCATTATGGTTGTTTTAGTGTTCACAATATGCAGCCTATGAGGCTCGTTTAATTTTTTTTGTAAAAAAATTAAAGGAAACCTCAATGTTGTAATCATTAGTCTTTTGCATATATCTTGGATTTGCACCTAATATCAGTTCCCCTTTTAAAAGAACTTTAATATTTCATCTGTTTCAATATTTTGTGTTCTGGAGAAGTATTAGCCATCTTTTGCTGGATATAAAATTCAACGTCAACTGCATTTTCCTTCCATAGTTTGATATTCTATTGGTAACTGTCTAGTATAGTTTCTAAAGAGACATAGTTGACATAGTTATCTTTGATCTTATGTACACTGCTAAGGGATCTTCATCTGAGGCAGGTGTGGTTTATTTTTTACAGCAGAATGAAGCAAATGCAAGCTTACGAACTGTGCACCCCACTTAGTGCTGTGCAATTTGTCATCCAAATCTACATCTCTGAACAATTATCTTTATCTTCTCTTGCCGATGAGACTGTTGTACTGTGTTTTGGGTAATTCTACCTTGACTTCAAGTAAGCTCTTTCAGATAATGATCATCGATTTTCTATCAATTCTCCCTCTAAAGATTGTAATTTGTGTGTGTGTATACAATGTCTGAGTATTCATTATATCAATATTTTATCCAATTTTGTAATCATTTATGGCAAGAGGACAATTCTATTCTCAGTTATTTGATAATAAGCCAGAAGCAATTTGTTTTTTACTTTCTGTTAATGCGTTCACTATTCTTTTCTGGTATTTCAGAGTTTCATTCCCATGTGTACACATACACATTTTTTTCTCCCAAAGTCTGTACTTTTTATTCTTCCCTTTATAAGAACAAGCATTGGAATAGTAGTTGAGACCAAATATTTTCATCTCCCTTTGTCTCTTTAGCCCACTTCAAACTTTTAATCCCCAATCCCTGGCACACCTCTTATCAGTTTACCATTTAATATTCCACTCTTAATCTGATGACTAGAACTCAGACCTTAACTTTACCTCCCAATGGCATATGACACAGGTAGGAATTCCTTGCTGCTTGAAAGAATGGTTCCATTTGGATTCTAGTTATTTATTACTGCTTGCTTTCCCTCCTACTCCTCTGATATCTCTTTCACCTTCTATATGCTAGTTCATCTTAATTTCCTGGTCTTTTAATATTGAATACAATAGAATTCCGTATTGGATGCTTTTCTCTGTATAACCTCTTTTGGATGTAACAAATTTCAAGATTTCTTTAATCACAATCTGCATGCTAACACCTGACAGGTTGATACGTCTAGCACAGACCCACCCCCTCTGCTGCACTGCCGGCATGGGCTTCATATGACTTTAGCATTTTATAATTTCAATTTGTATTACTATGTAATTCAAAGACAATATGAAATGATGGCTTAAAGTAGAACCCTGTGTCTAAATTTTCATCGATACTTCATAATATTATTTGTATAAGGTTTTACGCAAAGTAATAAACCATTAAAATCATATTTTATAAATAACTTAAGATGAATTTTATTGATTTCACTGAGTTTGTGAATACTTTCCAAATTTTAGGATTCCCATTTTCATTTCTTATTTCACATTTTTATTATCTACCAATTTCCATAAAAAGAAGAAGCGATAAGTGTTACTGAAATATTTCCTTTTCCCTAAAACTGCATTGTGGCTCAAGACTAACTAGAGAAAATTAAGAATATGGACCCTACTTAAATATTACTATACACACTATGAATATTGAATAGAAAAGAGACACATTATCTAGAACCATTCCCACTGGTTACAGAACTTGACATGTCAGTGCATGAACATGAAGAATAACAGCCACCTCTCAAGAAAGGACTTGAGAAAACAGGTTGTCTGTCCTGCTACTAATAATATTAGCAAATCAAATGTACATTTATGCAATAAGAGTTTTGTAGAGTTATTTTGTTTATAACTTTATGTTTGCTATGTATACCCATATAATTAATAATACCATAAATACAAAATTCTTATTTTATACTCTGGCAGTAGTATCTAAGTTGCTTTCAAATATCACCTATGTTTATGTAATTACATCCTTCAGATCTTGAAATCTGAACTGTTGAAATGCATACCTCACAGAAAAAATAAAACAACTTGAATTCATAAATTAAAGTATATTACCCTTGAAATAAGCTTCACAATCTACCTGTAATGCTCATAAGTGAGGCTGCTTGAGCCAAAAATAGTGATTTTGATTCCATAAGAAAAGTGTAGTAACTTTACTATAACACACAGCTTTGTCTATCACGTTAAAAGAATTTTAAGTTTTTTAGCTGTGGAAAGATTTGGCCAACTCATACTTGTTTTATATAGAGTGAGAAACAGTGGTACCCTGATAAAATTAACAGCATTATTCTGAAAGACTGGAAACTGATTTATCACTTACAACTTGGAATGAGACACTGTCTACATCAATCTTTTCTTTTGGTCCTAGAAACATACCCCAAAATAAAAAGTGAATTGATGTATAAAATTTATTTTTACTTTTTCTGGCATTAAAATAGTTTTCTATGGTATTCCTGGAATTCTAAGAAAATTTGACTTTCCAGTGTTACATTTTTATAACATGACAGGTTATGTCACAGTTCCCAGAACAAAATTAGAAAAAAAAAATTGTTGCTATTTGAAGAGAAGAAATTACTCTCCCGCACCACAAAATTATGCTTTGATCAATGAGGTGCTGTGTATGTAATGATGTCCTCATAAGATTATATAGGTTGGGGACATCAAGTCATCTTACTTAGTGTAAGTACACTCTGTAATGTTCACAGTACAGCAAAATCAACTGAACACATTTCTTAGAACATATCCACATCACTTAATGGCACATTACTATACATTAAAAAATTGTGACTTTCTTAAATCTTGGGTATTGCATAAAATAGTTCACTAATTAGTTTTAAGTGGTATGTTCAAATGAATAACTGTGTTACTCCTATACATTAACAGTTGTCTCTTGAAATAATTACTATTTAGGTTTGTAAAGTATTCATTAAATGTCTTCCAAATTACTTAAAAATCATAATAGACATTTAATGGGTGATTTAAATCCGAAATAGAAATTACATTTGATTATAAGTAACTGTAGGTTTATAAAGCTATCATTATATGTCTATTAAGACCATTTAACTTAAGTGTTACATAATTAGAGAAGAGCCAGGATTTTAATTGCACATTTGCAAACTGCTAGCTCACTTTGCTAAATATTCATCTTATCCTCTGCAGTAAAGTGTGAGTGAGGTATGAAGATTGCATGATTTCTTTCTTAAGGAATTGCCACACTGCATTCTGTGATATTAAATGATCCAACAAATGTATATCATGTGTGATAATGACACCATATGCAAAGAGTAAAAAGATTTATTTGTATTTTGTATCTTCAAAACTATAATATATATCACTGATCTCTTCTTCCCCATGTTGGCTTCCCCACCAAAATAAAACAAAGAGAAAAGAGAAGAAAACTCTTGATAGGCCAAGAGGCATTTTTCTTTCCCACCTTTCAGGTTGCTCATCAATATAGGTGCTCCAACCAAACAGTTGAGAAAGAAAATAGTTGGTATTGAATTATGATTCACTGATTACTGCCTCATTCACTGAAAGTACATCCCAAGCTGCCAATAAAAAAGCACATTTTCCCATTAATTACGTTGCTAAGCAGTTGCTTGTTATCACAGAAGTTAAGTGGGGATTAAAAGAGAGTCTAAATTACACTTTTATGCCTTGAAGTGTCAACTCATCTTGAAGTCAAGATTGGTATACGGAATTCAAAGGAAAGAAAGATTGTAATTTGATTGCATGTTCAGTTCTGTAGCTAAATAAAGTGCCTCAGACAGCCGGCTTTTAGAGGCACTAAAACTTCTTTCACAAAGGTATCCAGTTTTAGTCCTTCAGTATATCTCCATTAAGACACCTGAGGTTGCCTCTTGAAAACATGAAGAAGAAAACATTCTGCTGAGAGGAAATTTATTTATATATCATTTCTTCTCTGAATGTTTCGTCTTCCTGGGAACATTTGCATTTAAACAAGCTTTTGAATTCTTTGGAATCCATCTGCCTACACTTACCCTATTTTTAACCTCTGAATAAACATCACCTGGCAAATATATTGTATACCCTGTTATTCCTCCACTTTCTTAATTTTGCACATAGCCATTTTGAGTCGTGATATAGGCACAACTAGTCCCATTTCACTCAGGACACAGCATCAGCATTTTTATCCTCTTCATCATTCGCAGTCATCTTCTGACTGAGACATTGGCATTCGACATGTATCCTTGGATCCACTTTTAAGAAAACCAACAAAGATGAAGACAACTTAGAGAACACAATGCTACAGACTCAAATTTTCATGGCAACCCACTCAATTTTTCCTATCTGAACAGAATTCTCTAAATCTAGTATTTAAGGTCTCAGCACGTCCCTTACCTTTCCTCTTTTCCTTTGTCTACATTCTACTTTAAATCATTACAAAATAAAACATATAGTGTCAACTTACTACCCACATTTAGCCTCTACCCTTAGGTGGAAGGAGGCATGGGATGATGGTGAGTGAATTCTATTTACTTTTATGTATGTGAGACATGGTCAAATTCCTATGTCCTACATTCAAAAGGAGGTAGTCTTTTAATTTGAATTAGTTTCTAATTTTTTACAATAGGAACTTTTTAAATATAACCCCAATTTCTTTTGATTTGTTTAACAATAAGCAATAACAGTAACAATAATAACAGTAAGCAATAGTTATCACTGCATAAGAAATTGTGTAGATTTGAACTTTGGCCGTTCTCCATTATAGGAAGTAGATTGTTAGTTTCATGGTCTCTGGCTATTATATGTTTTTCGACAATGAGGATATGTGTGGCCATGACTATTTTTTATGTATCTCCCACCCATTTAATTTGTCTTATCATCTTGTTTGTCCCCTGTAGGTGACTCCACCTTTGGTATCTGCTTCAGGAAGTTATATGGGTATTACCTTGAAGAAGTAGATTAACCATGAAGAAAAATATTTGATTTCATTTGCATAGGTTTGCAAAAGGGGACCTTAATAGTGCATTCACCTAATACTATGTTTATGCAAAATTTCTAACAAAAAGATAAGATTGTACTCCTTTTTTTAAAAGGCTCTAAAAATTATATAAGCTTTAGTTTTCACAAAACCTGGATCTTCCACTGGATCTTCCACTGGCTGTGTGATAATGATATACTAAATTCAGCCATCAACAAAATGTAATAAAAGCTTCTAAGGCAGCTTCTTTTGTGTTTGATTTTAATACCTCAGGAGACAGTCTTTGCTAACTTTATAAATTAAGGATATGATGGTTTCATAAAAGAATCTGACAAAACAAACAACAACAACAAGAAGTATCTGCCACTGGTCTATTGAACATATTATTTCTTGCTGTAGGCATATAGATGTTAGCTTTGACCTCTTTATCAATATGAGATCAGAAGTATGTTATCATAGAGATCAAGCATTCGATTTGCACATGGAAGTGCAATTCAAATGAATCTTGAATGAGTACCCTCTATTTTCACTTTTATTTGACTCTCATTAGAATTAGTTTTTGCATATACAGTTTGATGAACAAGTGTATTGAGAGTAGATATACTGGCACTATTTTTCAAGTGATAGGAAGAAATGAGAGAAAAGGGTATACTTATAGAAAACCAAATAGAATTTTTTTGCCCATTAATTTTAGAAAGGATTTCCTAGAACTTACTGATACTCACTTCTATAATCATTCAATGAGACCCATTCCTTTGGAACAATACATTGATGTTCTTGGGTGTTAAAAAAAAAAGTCAAAAAATAACTCAAGATTGAACAACTTAGAAACTTGTGGAGTTTTATGTCTATGCTTTTAAAAACTTTTGTGATAGTCTATAGAGATAAGAACATAAATCAAAGGTATCAGGGCTTAACTTATTACTAAGTTGTCATCTCCATGTAACATCTATACAGTTCACACACTGGAACATTAGTAGCCTCTATAGACCCTTTCCTGCCCACTTCCAGTTCACTTCTATTTTCTTACCCATGATGACCACAACACCAATTTCAGTATTATAGAGTTGGCTTTGCCTATGTTAGACATCACCAAAGATTCGGGAATGAGTGTGACAACCATTCTTGCACATATATACTTACATTTGTAATTGTACACATGTGAGCATTATTGTAAATAATATATGTACTGCATATTAATTTATGCCATGTGTACATCTAGAAATTCATTAAATAATTTACAGTGAGAACAAATGTTCAAAAAAAGGGCTTTTAGGTGCTGGGGATCAAACCCAAGGCCTCAAACATGCCAAGTAAGCACTGTACCACTGAGTCTCATCCCCAGCGCCAAATGTTCAAAATTAGTAGATAAGTACAAGCAAGTTTTCCAAAGCAATTGTGCCAGTTTATACTCCCAGCAACAGTGCGCAAGAATTCCAATTGTTCCACATCCTAATCTCTACTTTGTATTGTCAATTTTCTTTATTTGTATTATTATTTTATTATTATTATTTATTCTTATTTTGGCTATTCACCTGGAAATATAGTGGCACACCACTGAATTTCCATATTCACTAAAAATCTTGAATACATGTGCATGTTTATTAGCTACTTGGATATATGTTTTTGGATTGATCTTTTAAAAGCCCATTTTTATTTGGGATTGCCTATTTTAAGCATTTCTTTTGAAATAATTTTAACATTACAAAGGAATTTCAAAGGGAGTATATAACAGTTTTCATAAACTTATTCTTCAACTGTCCCCAATGTTAACATTTTACACATAGTAAATTTATTAGCACTAAAAAATTACTATTGATTTGATAATGTTAATGACATTTCTAAGTTTAATCCAATGTCATCAGGTTTTTTTTTCTGATCTTTCTTATAGATATTTTTAACTGGTGCATTACAATTATTTGTAAAATTGGAATTCATCATGATATATTCATATATGCACATAGCCTAATTGTTTTACTCTACCCAATACTTTACCTGGAAACAGTGACTAGTTCCTTTTCTGCATAAGGACTGGGTACATTTCTCTATAATACTTCTATATATTTTTTCTCCCTCCAAGCTCCAAACCTTGAGTAGTTTTCTCAAGGTCAATACTCCTGAATTATATCAGGTATCCTCCCCGTCTCCCTTCTCTTCCTTCTCCTCCTCCTCCTCCTCCTCCTCCTCCTTCTTCTTCTTCTTCTTTTCCCTCTCTCTCTCTCTCTCTCTCTCTCCTCTCTCTCTCTCTCTCTCTCTCTCCTGTTTTCATTTCTATGACTGCTAGGCACTGTAGTCTGCTTGCTTTCTCAAATCTGTGTCCAAAATTTAAAACATATAAGTTCTATCTTAATTCTCCCTTCTTCACAATAGCCTAAAATCTCTATCAAGGCAGTAACAGAAGAGTCTTAGGGTTCCCCTCCTTTGTTGCCTGTCTCTCAGGATCTCTGTGCTAGGTGTACTGATGCCCAGGACCTGGAAAACTATTCAAGCACATATTTTATAATGGATTCAGGACAGGAGTGTAAATCCATTCCTTGTTTTTTCTATCTTGGCCTGAAGCAAAATACCATTATCAGTTTATTGAGATTTACTTTATTAAAGTGATAGTCAATGATACAATTATTTTAGAAAATTGACCTTTATTTTTTTCCTGAAAATCATAATTGAAATAAGTAGTAGTTTTTATTCTGAATAAATTAACACTTCATAAAGAAGATCTACAAATAGAATACTGATTGTCATCTACCTAGTTTTTTTTTATATGTTAAGCACAAGTTTCTCTCAGAATATAAAGGAACAGTTTTAAGTCACACTAATAATTTTGGAAAAGCTTCCTGAAAATTGTGATGTTTAGCTAGATTCTGAAGGACAAGGAAAAGACCTTAAAATCAATAGAATAGCCACAGGATTCATACACCACATTCAAACAGAGGGTACTGCAATTTTTTTTATTAGTGTTGCAATAACAAATACTGAGAAAGAGCCAACAGAAAAGTCACATGTATGTAAATCAGTTAATTAAAAAAATCATAACAGGAAATAAATTCAGTGTCTGTCATAGATACTATATGCATTACAATTCCCATTCAATTTTGTGCCTCTCCCTTCACATGAAATGGTATTTATTGAATTTAAGCTTACTGAGAAGTAGCTATGAACTATTGTGACTTAGTTTTACATACAAACTAATGTGTGTGTGTGTGTGTGTGTGTACGTGTGTGTGTGTGTGTGCGCGCGCATGTGTATGTGTGTGTAGATAGAGAGCTGCATAGATGGATAATGTTCCAAGAAGAGTTTCTTGGTGTTATTTAACTATAGAAAAAGTCAAGTTATATTTTCTTAATGAAGAACATTAAAAGACCCATAATTTTGCTGAAAACTGTGGGTCTGGGGCAGAAAGATTAGTATATATGGACACCTTTAGTTTTAGTATCTTTGGGTATGTTCTTTACTGCAATTTGTGATTTACCTGCTTTGAGTCTTTTAAAGTAAAATGTGTAGAAGCTGTAATAAATTAATGGTTTTTACTATAATCCATAATTTTAAAAAAATCATGAGAAACTTTCTGCTTTCTTCCAGTAATGAAATTGCTTTATTGTAATCTATTTACAATACATTCTTGGACCTTATGGGCTATAATTTTATCTGTTACTATAGATGGGCATTGACTGAATTATTTCGAAATTATTTTTCCATGGCATGTTTAGTTTATGTGTCATGATATTAGTTTTTATAAGTTTTTTGAAGACATGTAGGTTAGGAATGTGACTTCTGTCAGTCACAAGAAATACTAGAAATTTACTACTATAATGAATTCTGTAATATTTCCTGTTAGCATGTTGACTCTTTAATGCTCAAATTTATGCATCAAAAGTAAAGTGGAGTTTTATGATTCACTTGTTGAACACATCTGTATTATTTTCAAGGACACTGACAGAATATAGATTCAAAAATAAATTTAAAAGTCGCTGCTAAATAGTGAGAGTGTTGGTAAATCAGTAATGTGTGTGAATGTGTTTGTGTTTGTTGTTGTTGTTTTGCCTTCCTTTACCATATCTCTGCTACATTTAAAAATCTGTATTATGGCTATTGGAAATATTGCTACCAATTAAAATATTATGGCTAAAAAATAGGAAAACTATGTGGGAAATATTTGAATTTTTTTTGAATCATAAAAATTCTCAAGTTTTCTAATAAGTCATATTGTGATTTCGGTATTAAATCACTCAGGAATAATTTTATAGAAGGAATGAAAACCATGGCATTGCTTAGCATATAGTTTTTTACATACCTTTTATGATTCTATACATTCCTTTATACTTCTCAGTGTTCACTTTTCCACCATTGAAGCTTTTGAATTAGAAATGCAAATTTATATATAGATTACTTTTTTAAAAAATCCCTATTTGAGAACGTATATACTGTTAAGCTACTCAGCTTTGCTGGAATGACAAATCAAATCCCAAATCTCAGTATCTAATAAGTATGAGTTTTATTTACATCACTTAAGAATTGTTGACCAATTCTTGCTGTCCTTTATCCTATGAATCAATTGAGTGTCTATTCCATGCAACTTCTGAGTGTGGGACTAAAACTTTAGCAGCAGCTGTTAGGATATGATATAAAGGAAACAATGCTAAATCAGAATCATAAAAGTGAGAGAGCTTACTAAGTGTCAAGTATTATTAATGGTCTTACGTTAAAACAATTAGTTTCAGATGAACAAGAGAGCTTCCAGGACATGGATAGTAATATGTGAATATTATTAATTGAATAATACATGTAATATTATTAACTGAGTGAGGTTCATGTCTCTCCGTTCCTAGGAGGCACTTATGTTGAAGTTGTGAACCAACTCTATTTTACATCACAAGTCATTTTCTAAAAAGGCATATATCATAGATCCATAAATTCAGTTTATTTACTATTAATATTCTTATACCAAAGGTTAGTCAACTAAAGACATTAAAAATCTCCTTGCAAACACATCAGCTTATTAACTGCATGTTCCACTGACATAGTCGAATGGGAAAAAGAGAAAATCTTCCATTCTATGTCATTAATTTGTCTACATTTATGCTGATATCGCCTCATAGGGATTACTTTTTTGCATTTAAGGATTGCTTTTCCTTATGTTGTTTCTTTGTATTTTTATACAATTTTAAAAATAAGACTTTTATTTCTATCACACCCCCCCCAAAAAAAAAACAACAACAACAACAAAAAAGTCCGCAATGGTTTGGTTTGGGATTGCACTGATTCTAAAAGTTAATTAGTAAGTATTGGTATTTTCACAATGGCTGGTCTTCTAAGAACATGGCATATATCTCCACATATTTTTATCCTTCAGTTTTCCTTTAGTTTTCAGAGTAGGCAGCATCAGTCCTGAGACTCCACCTTGTGATCAAAAGGGACTGCCTGAATGCAACTCATAGCAGTAGCTTTCCAGCCTCCAGGAAGAAAAAGTGAGAAAAGAATATGGAATCCCTTATAGAATCTTCTTGAAAAACATTTATGTTCCATTGGCTGAAAATTATAGGTCAACAGCTATTACCAAGGTTATTTGACAAGTGCTATGTATTTGGTGGAGTCATTTATCTGGGTTTTACTCTATTAAAATAGAATGAAAGGGCTGGGGATGTAGCTCAGTTGGTAAAGTGCTTGCCTCGCAAGCACAAGACCCTGGGTTCAATATCCAGCACCACAAAAAAAAAAAAAAAAAAAGAATGAATTTCAGCAGATGCATTATAAGTTTATAAAAACTTCTGAATAGAGAGAAAAAAATCTGTAACTTATCTAAGTAGCCTTTAAAATTATGCAAATACACACAAAATTCATAACAAAATATTAGGTAATAGTCATTTCTTTTGTACAAAACAACAACAAAAAATATTGTCAATACTGAGTGTGTTTTAGTTATTATCCTTCTCAAAATTTAAAACTCTAAGGTATTTATTCACTTATGTTAGGAATTAGTAAGAACATTAGAAAAGAAATATTGCATTCCATTATTATAAAAATTAACACAGTCCCAGGGCAAGAAAGCAATTTTACAAACTGTAATGATATTTGATGGTTCAGTGTTTCCAAATTGCATTGTACTGAACAAATTTATTAGGAAATCTTATTTGCAAAGTATTGTACACATATCCTATTTTCCCTATCTTATCATCTCCTGGACAACTTCACAGTATATGCTGTATAAATATAAGTCATTATAGACTTTAATTTCATGTCTTTTATGGCTGCTGTCAACACAAGGGTAAAAAGATTAATCACTTCTACACTTAGTGAACATACTAGGATCTTTTAAAGATTCAATCCTGTTCATTTTTCTAAAAGACTCGTTGGGATGCTCAGAAGTACCTTTTGATTGACTACCCTTCCTACTATTTCAGTGGTGCAACTAAAAGCCCGTGCATTTATCAGTAAGAAAAAAATCCCACTTGGAATACAATACACATGGAAGTAGCAACACTAAGTAAACTAGCTGCTTAACAGTTAAAAGACTTTTGCATTGTTTTAAATGAATTGTCAAAGAAATAGCCTATATCAGGTGAGGTAAATATCCATATTTAAAAAAAAAATGAGACAGTTATATGTGTTTAGAAACAAAAGGTCCTAAATCATTAGAAGATGCATTGTTTTCTAAAGATTCCCTTGAGCCAAAGTACAAGAGATTGTTCTATCAAAAGTTTGCAGGAGCAATAAGCAGAACCTTTATGTAGATTTTTCTTTTCGTATGTTCAATTCTGTGCTTCCATCTCTGATCCTTGAGTTACTTTCCATACTTTGTTTGACTTGTTCGGGGACCTTTCTTCCTGTACTACTCAAAGTATTTTCAGCTCCTCTGGAGGAAAATAAGTATTACCAAATGAAAAGTCCACTCCTGACGCTCCTTTCAGAATCTTAGTCAAAGCTTACCACTTAATCTTAGACTCTTAACATTTAAAATAGATTCTTGCATTTTTATTTCTGAAGTGTCCAAATATCTCAAACCATATTTATTTTTAGGTTGCTGAATGGAAGTACATATAATAATACAGAACACTGTTTGACTTAAAAATGGAAAATTCCATCAGCGAATAGAGAGAAGAATCCAGGATAAAGAGATTCATAGTTCACATTAAGATAAAGCACTGTAGACCCAAGTCATACCACACTCGTCCTGGCTTAATACCAGTTCATGTTTCTTGAAAACTTCAACATGAATAGAAGATTTGTTCCAGAAAACTTCTTACCTGATGGAAAAGGGCTATACAAATGTCAAGAGATCCTCAGATTATTTAGTGTCTATCCACAATACAGATATGGTTTAACCATAGATCACAGAGGGAAGGAAATTCCTTGTTATAACACTTGAGGAGGAAATAATCTCCTTAAATAAAGATGGTAATTTTTAAATGATAAAAAAAGAAGAGTTATTTGTAATGTGATCTGAGAGTTCACCTGATAATGATTAGGTAAATGGTTTTTTAGCCAATGAGGGGATTAGCCTAAATCGTGACAGAATCTCTTTACCTCCTATTGTATTATCTCATGCTTCTGTTCTTAAAAATTCAGATAAGCTTTATAAATCTTCTTTTAGTCTACATCAACTATTAACTTCAAGAAATTCTCCTCATGCCCTGAGGTAACCTTGTTTTCTGTATATAAAATCTCCTTCATCCTGACTGACAATATTATTTTACAATCTTCATGGCTACTTGTTCAATTTGCATTGCTTGAAGCTAGAACACACAGTATCAATCTTAGTCAACTTTCATTAAAAGGGTAATGAAAGGAAGTTAGTGAAAGGAAGTTAGGTCTGGGGGTGTGCCCCTGAAGGAAATACTGGGAATCCTAACACTTTCTTTCTCTTTTTGGCTTCCTGTCCTTTGTGAGGTGAGCAATTTTGCTCTAGCACATACTCACCACCCTGAGGGTCATCACATAACCAAAAGCAATGGAGCTAATTCATCTTGGAATGTAACCTCTGAAACTGTAAGCAATACCAAATCTTTCCTCCTTATAAGTTATTTATCTCAGGCATTTTGTCACAGCAATGGAAAACTGAATATACACACAAGGAAAGCATTTATAACAGCACTTTTACTTAATGATGCTATAAAATTTTCTGATTATTTCTTTCACTGATTGAGAGAGCTACCACATGTCAACAAGGTGGCATTATTATGCAGGTCAATTAGTAATAAGTGTAGCATTTGGTTTTTAAATTTTTTTTTTTATTTTTACAGACTGCATTTTGATTTATTGTGTACAAATTTATTTTTATTTCCCACTTTACTGAGCTTTTCCAAGTCATGTATTCTTACAAAATGATGTACCCAATGCCCACATACCAGACACTGAAGAATTTTAAAATATGTATCTGTTATCCTGAACAAAAATTATTCTGTCACCCAGACCAAAAAATAAATGAAAAATAAAAATAATGGCAGGAAAGTCAGCCTTCTGTAGCAGTACCTTATCATTTGCCACAACTCTTCAGGGTCAAACATTTGAGGACTGTCCTAATGACTCATTGCATTTTCAGTCTAGCCCAAACCAGTATTTTATGAATGTGATTTTCTTTGCATATTTGGGTCCCCCCAAATGGCCACTTGTGATCTTTGGTTACTATTTTGCAATGTATAATAATCCTAGATAATTCACCAATCAACCCAGTATTGTGTTTCATTCAAAACTGAACTGGTGAAAAGACATAATACAAACACTGAACGTAATACTGAACCACTATATAGATATAATCACTTCTATTTAGGGACTGCATTGTGTTCAGATGACTCTGGGGAGCATGTTAAGATTGGTCTATGATGTATGCAATTGGAGTGTGAATTGGATTTTAATATGATCCAGGAGTCCCATTTTGTATAAAATGAACAAATCACCATCACACATTTGAACAAATAGATGACCAGTGTGTTTTGGAAAAGACAAACTCTTCATTGCTGTATCGGAATAATAAAAATATCACAAATATCTAAAATGAGTATTCTATCATTATATAAACCAAGGACACAAAACAGTCATTTGGTAAAAATATTTTCAAGTTACATTCAAACCAATAGCACTTTTGTTCTGTTCTTATTAGAAATAAGACAACTTCAATTTTCTACTAGTTTATATACAACTGCACTGTTTTAAATCTGTATATTTATAAAGATTCTTCTTAAATGAATAGCAAAACTGTTTTTCCAAGTCTATTATTATGGATTTGCCTTTTGCAGAGTTATATAATCTATAACATTTAATGAACACAGCATATCGCTCTACCACAAAATTTTGCTATGTGCTACAGATTATCTATTTTTCTTACTCTACTTCTAAGTTTCTACAGAGCAAAACAACAACCAATAGAGTTATATCCTATCACCTTGTTCAGAGTCATCTAGTGTCACTGAACAGTATGTAGAGTTTTATGTAACACTTATAAAATATTTAGCAAAGCACAGTTTGCATCTTTGTTTTTCCTAATTCTTAACTGTATAAATTGCATAGCTTTGTTTTAGGGAGAAGAAGAGATATGAAAATAGAAGAAGCAGGAGCAACTGAAAGCAATTACTACCAGTGTTAACTTTGAAAATGGGAGAAGGTGATTGCTGTGGTTTGAATGTGTCCTCCAAAATGCATGTGTGAAAAACCTAGTCCCAGATGCGAATGTGTTGGGAGGTAAGACCTTTAAGAGATATTGGGTCATAGACCAACTGCCTTTTTGAATGAATTCATGTCATTATCAAGGGAGCATGTTTACTACTGTGGGAGTGGATTTCTTATTAAAGAATGAATTGGCCCCTTCTTGTGCACTCTCTTTCTCTCTCCTTCATGGGAGATGCATCATAAAACCTCTTCCCAGATATCATCCCCTTGATCTTAAATTTCCTAACCCCCAGAACTGTAAGACACTAAATTTCAGTTGACTATGACTTACCAGCCTGTGGTATTTTTAGTAGCAGCACAAAATGGACTAACTCAGTGGTGAAGAACCATGTAATGTGTATGATCTAGAAGCTGAGAAAAACTAACGGAAAAAAAAAAATTACTACCTGGAGCATTCAGTTTGTAAGACTTTAAGCAGAGATCCAGTGGAGCAAGGCAGTTCCTGGGCTTCTACACATGGAAATTATTGATGAAAAAGGAGTTTGTTTTTTTTTTTTCTTAATCCATTAAATTTGTGATAATTTGTTATAGCAGCAATGTAGTATGCAAATTATCAACTTTTACCCTTTACCGTTAATGGACACCTAAGACTTAATGACCCAGATATCTTTCTTAAACTATTCCCTATGTTTATTAAGCTCTTACATTCAAAAGGGAATCCTAACAATTTTGGTTGAGAAAGCATGAACTTGTATGTAATAATAATTCAATTATATAAAGCTAGATTAAATAATTTTGTATATAAACTTTACTAGTATATTATTATAGCCATGACAAATTAACATAAATGCAGTGGGTTAAAATAACACAGATTTATATGGGTCAGAAATCAGCATGTTAGCAGATTTGTGGGTTTTTTGTTTTGTTTTGTTTTGTTTTGTTTTTCTTTCTGGATATTCAAGATGAATGTCTGCTTCCTTCCTTGACTTTTCCATATTCTAGAGGCTACCCCCATTCCTTTATTCATGGTCCTGTACCACCACCTTCAAAGTCAGAAACTGAGCAGGTATCTCATCATTACTCCATAGTCACATCTCCTCAGAACACAAATGAGAAAAACTACTTTTTTAATCATATTAGGTTGACCCCATCCACATGATCCAGGACAATCTCCACAACACAATGTGTGTACTCTAAATGACATCTGAGAAGACCCTTATGCCAGGTAAGGTAACATAGTCAAAGGGTTTAAACACTAGGATGTGGTTGTTGTGAATGAAGACCATTATTCTGCCCAGCACAGTAAAATAAATAAAATCACTGCATATTCCATAAAATCTAATAATCTCTCCAGTTTTTTCTCCAAAGTACAAAAAAGAGAACTTGCAAAATAATTCTTAAGTCAAAATTGATAGGTATTCTTCATATCCTTCTTTTATCACTTGTTTTGCATCCCAAACTTTCTTAATATCATTCCAGTCTCTGCCAAGATATTTGTGTTAATCAGCTTTGCATCACTACAGCAAATATCTGAGATGATCAAATTTACAAAGAAAAGGTCAATTTTGGCTCACGGTTTTAGAAGTTTAAGTCCATGATTGGTCGGCCTCATTGCCTTGGGCATGTGATGACACATCATAGTAAGAATGTACGGCAGAGCAAAATAATTCATCATGTTGCTGGAAAGCAAGGCAGAGAGAATCTGGAAGGGGCCATTCTCCTGAGTCCTTTTTAAGGACTTGCCCCAAAGACCTGATCCTGCCTAGCCCACTTCTTAAATATTTAATCAGCTCCCCATAGCACCACTGGACTCGGGGACAATTATTATAATACTTTGAGGAATGTAAAATACACATGCACATTAAATGACACATTAATTAAACAATACTGCCTTTCTATACAATTTTATTGATAAAGTGCATTGAGAATTTTGGATTCTTGAAAACTCTCAGGTTAAAATAATATTTTATATGTATTTTACATGTTAATAATGTTTACTTATAACTTCTGCATGCACTTCTATTTCTCTTTATAAGACTTTACAGACCTATCTTTTTAAAATTATTGTTTATTTTTTAATTTTTATTGTTTTTTACAGACTGCATTTTGATTCATCGTACACAAATAGAATACATCTTTTCATTTCTATGGTTGTACATAATGTAGAGTCATACCATTCATGTAATCATATATATACATAGGGTAATGATGTCTGTCTCATTTCACCATTTTTCATACCCCACCTCCCTCTCATTTCCCTCTACATAATCTAAAGTTTCTCCATTCTTCTGTCACCCCCTCCCACCCAACCCCCAATATATGTCACCCACCCAACCCCCAATATATCCACTTATCAGGGAAAACATTTGGTCTTTGGTTTTTTGGGATTGGCTTATTTCACTTAGCATGATATTCTCCGATTCCATCCATTTATCTGTAAATGCCAGAATATTATTCTTCTTTATGGCTGAATAATATTCCATTGTGTATATATACCACAGTTTCTTTATCCATTCATCTGTTGAAGGGCATCTAGCTTGGTTCCACAATCTAACTATTGTGAATTGAGCTGCTATAAACATTGATGTGTTTGCATTACTGTAGCATGGTAATTTTAAGTTCTTTGGGTATAAACCGAGGAGTGCGATAGCTGGGTCAAAAGGTGGGTCCATTCCAAATTTTCTGAGGAATCTCCACACTGCTTTCCAGAGTGGCTACACCAATTTGCAACTCCACCAGCAATATAAAAGTATGCTTTTTTCCCCACATCCACACCAACATCTATTAATGTTTGAGTTCTTGATAATAGTCATTCTAATTGGAGTAAAAGTAATCTTAGAGTTGTTTTAATTTGCATAGAGATACTACCTTGTATTCTATCAGACCAGAATGGAATGTAATTAGAAACCAATGATAAAATAAAAAACAAAAACTACTCCTACACCTGGAGACTACACAATATGCTATTGAATGATGCAAAGAAAACAGAAGACATCAGGGAGAAAAAACAATCTTAGAGGTAAACAAGAACAATGACACAACATATCAAAACCTCTGGGACAACTCTGAAAACTAAGAGGAAAGTTCATTGCATTGAGCTCATACATTAAAAAAATAAAAAAGTCAACAATTAAATGACCCAACATTACATCTCAAAGCCCTAGAAAAAGAGGAACAGATCAACACCAAAAATAGTGGAAGACAGGAAGTAATTAAAATCAGAGCTGAAATCAATGAAATTGAAACAAGAGAAACAATTTAAAAAATTGACAAAACAAAAAGTTGGTTCTTTGAAAAGGTAAAGAAAACTGTTAAACCCTTAGCCACACTAACAAAGAGAAGGAGAGAGAAAACTCAAATTACTAGAATTCGTGATAAAAAAGGAAAGATCACAACAGATACCATTGAAATACATAACATAATTAGAAGCTACTTTGAAAATCTATACTCCAACAAAACAGAAAATATTGAAGACATTGACAAATTTTTAGAGACATATGATGCTTCCAAACCAAATCAGGAAGAGGTACACAATTTAAACAGATCCAATTTCAAGCGCCAAAATAGAAGAAGTCATCAAAAACCTACCAACCAAGAAAAGCCCAGGACCAGATGGATTCTCAGCTGAATTCTACAAGACTTATCTTTCACAGGATCTAAAATTTTGCTGGCTTTTCACCCTAATCTCTGTTCAGTTTTCTATGCGGCACTAAAACTGTCTAAGCAAAAATGGATTCCCCTTTAGGAGATGTGTTGGATGATATTCCACAGACATTTTAGATGCAAGAAATCAAAGTGGACAGATTTTTATAGCATTATTTTTGGATTCATGCCCTGTGTATATGTGTCTAAATGTACATGTCTGGATGCACAAATAAATCCACCTAAATAGGAGGTCTGTCCAATGAGTTTTATATGTGCTTTACTGCAGTTTTTTTTTTTTTTTTTTTTTTTTTTTTGCATTTGAAAAACTGAGTGAGTTCCTCCCAACATTGTTGCTGCATTACTCATGGCACTTGCACAGTTCTATACATTAATTGGTATTATTATTGAGTGTGTATAGTAAAGAATTCATGAAGCCCCCTTTGTTCTCTTCTTCTACAGAAAATAGAAAACAATTTCTGTGTGTGATACATAAAATATAAGGTCTACTATTGTGAAGTAAGTTCGTTCATTCTTTCTCTTTCTTTCTTTCTTTCTTTCTTTCTTTCTTTCTTTCTTTCTTTCTTTCTTTCTTTCTTTCTTTCTTTCATATGGGGAATTGAACCCAGAGGTGCTTTACCCGAGTTATGTCTCCAGTACTTTCATTTTTTATTTTGAGACAGAGTCTCTGCAAGTTGCTTGGGTCATTGCTAAGTTGCAGAGACTAACCTCAACTTGTGATCCTCCTCCATCCTTATCTTCCTGAGTTGGTCAGATTAGAGCTCTGTGTCAGTGTTACTCTCTGTGAGGTAATATTGATCTCAGTAATGTCTGATATTTTAATTACTAGTATATTTTCCAGAACTTACTCTGACAATCACAATCAGCAATGGGGTCTGCTAGAGATCTTTTTTTTTTCTTATTGATGTACTACATTTGACATTTTTTCATAGTTTTTGTTCATGTATTATAGTTGTACATAATAGTAAACTTTGTTATTACATATTTGCACATGCACACAATATAACAATAAAATTTGCCATTTTTAAAAAGGGTAGGACATGTTTAAATGAAAAATAAGTAATGTCTTGATGGACTTCCTAAAAATTTATATTCCATTTATATCATACTTTGCACCAAGTAAGTTAATGATCCATTGCAAAGAAAAACAGAAATAATTCTATCCCTGATATTGAAACTTCCCAGCTGGTAATATTTTAAAATAACTGCAAACTAGAATATTATCATGTTTTCTTCTTTAAAACATAATTGGACATAGATGATTTTATGCATCTCCTAATTTAAATGGAATATGCTTTGCCCTGTATTTATTCTAATCCTACATCAAAATGATAATAAAAACACTTCTTATATAAAAATGTAAAGAACTGAGAAGGAAATTATTATTATTACCTAATTTCAAAAGAAGTTCTAGTAGCAATTTTATTTATTAAAGCATTGTAAAAAGCACACATTCAGAGAAACAACTCAGAATATAAATGAGATTTTTCCCAAAGAGATAGAAATCGTAAAAAAGAAACAATCAGAAAATTTGAAACAAAAACTTCAATTAATGAAATGAATGATGCAAGAGAAAACATCCACAGCAGGCCAACAAGGGCAGAATTTTTGCACTTTAGGACAGATCTTGTATATTTTTGGCACCTTTGACTAGTATGAGAAAACTGCATTTCTGTGGATTTGTCTTTGTGTCCTTTATTCTGTACCATTGATCTACCTGTTTATTTTGGTGCTAATACCATGCCATTTTTGTTACTATTGCTCTGTAGTATAGTTGAAGTTCTGGTATTGTGATACCCCCTGCTTCACTCTTCCTGCTAAGGATTAGTTTAGCTATTCTGGGTCTCTTATTCATCCAAGTGAATTTCATGTTTGCTTGCTCTATTTCTGTGAGGTATGTCATTGGGATTTTAATTGGAATTGCATTGAATTTGTATAGTGCTTTTGGTAGTATGACCATTTTGACAATATTAAATCTGTCTATCCAAGAACATGGGAGATCTTTCCATCTTCAAAGGTTTTCCTTAATTTCTTTCTTTAGTATCCTGTAGTTCTCATTGTAGAGGTCTTTTACCTCTTTTGTTAGGTTGATTCCCAAGAAAAAAGATAGCCTCTTCAACAAATGGTGCTGGGAAAACTGGAAATCCATATGCAGCAAAATGAAACTAAACCCCTATCTCTTACCTGCACAAAACTCAACTCAAAATGGATCAAGGATCTTGGAATCAGACCAGAGACCCTGTACCTTATAGAAGAAAAAGTAGGTCCAAATCTTCATCATGTCAACTTACGACCAGACTTCCTTAACATGACTCCCATAGCACAAGAAATAAAAGCAGGAATCAATCATTGGGATAGATTCAAACTAAAAAGTTGTTTTTCAGCAAAAGAAACTGTCAACAATGTGAAGAGAGAGCCTACAGAGTGAGAGAAAATCTTTGAAAATCTTTGAATCAGCGAAGACAATGGGGAAAGTGTTGAAAGTTAATTTTACAAAATGATAGCAAACAACTCCCAAATTTTCAAAGAGATATGGACATCAAGATTTAAGAATCTCCAAGTACCCCAAGTAGATTTAATAAAAACAGAACTTCAGCAAGTCATATTATAATCAAAATGTCAAAAGAACACACAAAAGAGAAAATCCTAAAAAGAACAAGAAAAAAAAATCAAATCACATATGAGAAAAGGTATGTTAGAATTATAACAAATTTCTAGGCAGAAACCTTACCAAACAGAAGAGAAAGGGATGATATATTCCAAATATTGAGAGAGAAAAGAACTGCCAAGCAAGAATACTGTGTCCAGTAAAATTATACTTCCAAACTGAAAAAGAAATAAAGTCTTTCCCAGATGAACAGAAACTGAAGGAATTAAACACCACCAGACTAGCACTATAATCAATAATCTTAATTAGGGCTCCTATACTAAAAATATACTAGTAAATATACTAGTATGCTAAATATAATAAAAATGAAAAGGTGATCACTATCATCATGAAAACTCATGAATACACAAAACTATTTAGAAGAACTGATAGGAAAAATAGAAAAAAACAAGCAAACAAAAATAGTATGAAAGAAAATTTCCAAATGCAAAAATAAATAATAAAAGATATGTAAATAAAAAAATAAATATGTAAAATGATATGTAAAGAAAAGTGAGCAGAATCAACTGCCAACATAATAGAAGGAAGTTCATAGTAAACAATAACTTTGAATGTAAAGGAGTTCCATTAATTAATCAAAAAACATTAATTGGCTGAATGAGAAAAAAAGAATCCAACTATATTCTGCTTATAAAAAACTCTCTTCACTAATAAAGACACATGCAGAATAAAAGTGAAGGGCTGGAAAAATATACGTCATGAAAGTGGAAACCAAAACTGAATAAGTCTAACTATACTCATAAATCAGACTTTAAATCAAAAACTATAAAAAGAGACAAATGCCATTATATATTGATAAAAGAATTCAGAAAGTAGATATAACAATTGCAAATACATCTCTCTCTATATATATATATAAAATATATATATATATATGTGTCTCCAATACAATACCACTCAAATATATTTTTATGTATAAAATGAGAAATAGAAAAATAGACACTAATACAATAATAGTATAATAGTGGGGGTCTTCAACACCCCACTTTCCTCAGTCATCCAAAGAGAAAATCAAAAACAACAACAAAATCAGAATTGAAACTTTCTGTATAGCAAATGTACTTAACAGGTAGTTATAGAATATTTCATTCAGCAACAGTAGGATTTGCATCCTTTTTATTAGCACATGGGAGATTTTTCCAGGACAGATCATATGTTATGAACAAACCAAGTTTTTAAAAATATAAAATCCTAATGTTGTGAGGAGGATGTGGTAGAATAAGACTGCCCCCCTCACAGCATATGGAAAGCAGAGTGAGAGGGAGGGATCAGGACAAGATACAGCCTTCAAAGAAATGTCCCATGGACCTACTTTCCCCAACTAGACCCCACCTCCCAAGTTTTCCACACTTCCCAATAGTTTATGAAATTGTGAACCCATCAATGAATTAACATATTGGTAAGGTTAGAGCTTGTGATCAAATCACTTTTGAAAGGCCCCAGCCTCTGAAGACTGCTGCCTTGGGGACAAAGCCTTCAAGGGTGTGTTTTTAAGGGGCATTTCAGATGCAAATCATAAGATCTGTAGTAACAGAAAACTTACCAGATTACCTGAGGTCGAGGTGGACATAGGCAGGAGGGATTACTGAGCAGCACAAGGACACTTTTACAGGTGATAAATATGACATATTCATTATTACTGTGCTGCTATCTGTCAAAATATCTCCACACTGACACTTCAAAATACATGTAATTCATTAAATGTTAATTGCTTCTTCTTCAGGTCAATAAAAAAATCTCAAAGTCTCAGTAAGTAAGATGTTTCTATATGATCTTGAAGGAAATATAATCTGGAAAATACTTGCTGTCTATGATAAAAACACATTTTGCTATGGAAAATAACTTTTTGTAGGCAATATTTTGATTATCAATTGACTGTTTTATGATATTACACAGAATTTTAAAATTGTCAGAAGACTGCAGGTGGGGACACTAAAAAGACACTCTCATTTCCTTGGCTGAAATCTCTAGTGAACAGTGATAGCAGCAGAGAATATTAGAGTGTTCTATTCTACAGGCAGTTATATTTTAGTGGTGAGTGAGGGGCATCATTATAGGGTCTATGGGACCCAATAGAATTTTTTCAGTTTAGAGTTTCCATCTAATGAATTAAATTTATTATGCCAAGGAGACATTTAGAATTGTCCATTTCCTTGCCCTGGACACAACTTGGAAATTCATGGGGTTTTTTGAGTCTCAGAGAGATTTAACTGAACATATTATTTTAGAAAGTACTTTCCAGTATTCCAATAGCAAAAGTAGTGTAGAGTCTCTTTTCATTCCCAATTTTAGAGACAACACATCAGCATAGTTTATTTCACATAAACAAATGTTAGTATATAATGTGAAACAAGTTAAAATTCAATAATCTTATTTAAGACTGAGATAATTTCCCTGAAGTGTTATATTTTCTGAGTTTTAAGTTTACCCAAGGTGTGTTGACATTTTCACACAAAAACAGAATATCAGCCTCAGTAAACATTACCAGAAATACTGAATATGAATATATATAATATATATATGGAACATTGCATATATGCTAATGCTTTTGTGTCATTGTGTATACATGGCCCCCCCACACACATATATGTATATGTGTGTGTATATATATATATATATATATATATATGCTATATATAGTGTATATATATATACACTATGGTTTGGATATCAAATCCCCCCAAGAGCTTATGCATGAGACAACACAAAAAAATTCAGAGATGACATGATTAGGTCATGAGAGCATTAAATTAGTCAGTGAACTAATGCACTGATATGGATTAACTGAATGGGAAATATAGGCAGGTAGAATGTACTTGGAGGAGGAAGCAGATCACTGGGGTTGTACTTTTGGGATATCTGTATGTATGTATGTATATATTGATACTGGTGCTTTAACCTAGGGGCACATTAACACTGAGTTACATTCTCAGCCATTTTTACTTTTTATTTTGAGACAGGATCTTGATACATTGCTGGGGCCTCACTAAGTTGCTGAGGCTGGTCTTGAACTTGTAGTCCTTCTGCCTCAGACTTTGGAGTCACTGGGATTACAGGCATGTGCCACTGTGCCTGAAGGGTTTATATTTTTTTCTTGGTTAGTAGAACTCTCAGCTTCCTGGCTGACCTGTCTTGAGTTGCTTTGCTCTGCCATGTACTTGTACCATGATTTGCTGCCTTTCCTCAGGCCCAGAGTGATGGAGTTGGTCAACCATGAACTGAACCTGTGAAACTGTGAGCCATAATATCCTTTTACTCCTCTAAATTGTTCTTTTCAGGTCTTTGACTCACAGTGGGACAAAGCTGGTCTAAATACAGATTTCAGTACTGTTAAAAGGAAAAGGAGAAAAGAAAATTTGACATGAAGTTGCATAATTTGAGTTACTTTGAACTTTGCAATTGTATGTTTTTATTCTCCTTTCAGGGCATAGTGCAAACATATTTTAATACATGTACATAAAATGTTTCCTCCAAATTATAATAAACTCTGATAGACTCAAAAGAGTTCTTGAAAAGTTTTTTTGTTCATTTTACAACTGTTTAAAGTGGAACTAAGAGTAGATACAAAAAATTATGTGCCTAATTCAGTATTTTATTTACATAATCCATTTTTCTATAGACTTTATATTACCTAGCAGTCTATAATTTTCTTAAATCTATTATCACATGATATTGGAAATACTTAGGGACTCTCTGCAGTTCTCTGTTACTTCAGTTGTTGAACTATTTGTGAGCTGTTCCTTGTGTCTATCACAAAGATTTTATGAGCAGCAAACCACTACCATAAAAAGAGAAACTTTCTAAATTCTCCTTCACAGTGTTTGTGACTTATAATGTCTATTTTCATTAAAAAATATGATCATTGATTATTAAAATCATAAAAAATTAACAATAGTGCTTACAACCTCTTAAAACCCCTTTGTTTATTTACAAGTTTTGCTATCTATTCATTTTAACCTGATATTACCCCTCAAATCTGAGAGCTGACCTAGGTAATGGGATTCATCTTTCCAAGTAACTCCAATAAATTAATAGAGATTGCCAGTATAGTGTCTGGATAAAGATTCTATAGTCCCAATGACTTTTGTGCCTGTAGATAGGTAGGTAGTGGTCCATTTGATATTAAAATTCCCTGTTTAAGATCCACTTACTCTCAAGCTGGTCATTTGGTATGCACTCTGTACATCAGGGAGAATTTTGTATCTGGTCCATGGTGTCTCAATTTGTTTATTGTTATATTCTAAAAATCGAATATCATAGTTCTACCATCTGGAAATGCTTAATCTTCTCTCAAATATTATAAGCTTAATATTCAATGTGAAACTCTGGAAGGAACTGTATAAGTGCAAAAGTCTTGAAAGTCAGAGACCCCAGGGGATTTAGTCACTAAGAAAGGATGACTACTTCTCAAGGGTGGTCAAATTTCTTTCCAAGAGACTAAGGAGGAACATTTGCCAATCCATATTTATTTTTAAAAATGAAGCAAAGTTCTCAAGTCATAGATAACACAATGATATATACTTTGAAGTTATAATTTAGTTATTTGAATGAGAGGTAAATGTGTTTTCATAATTTTACCTTTACTGATACTTATCAATTAAATATTTCCAAATATTCCAATATAAAATATTCTCTAATTCCCACATAGTACTACTTTAAAGCATAAATTCCCCCCCATTATGTACAATATATATTACATATGTATACAGTATACATATATTAAATTTAATCTAGTATTAGACTGAATTGGTTGAAAAGAATTAAGTGTAGAATTTCATACTTTTTAAAATAATTGCCCTATACAAAAGTTCAAGAGAATTTTTATCATTTTCAAATTTAGTTCTTATTCAAATTGGTTCTAATTAAAATTTGTTTCTGGGGAATACTTTAAAAAAACTACTTAGAGAAAGCTTTCCTATTATATGATTATGTGGATTTCATCTTATAGTTTTCTAATTTTCTAAAAAAGCATTTTCTGATTTTGAAATAATTTTTCTGTATTTTTTTGTTTTAAACATTTCCTCTGCTAAAATTATTTATTAATCTGAAAATATTATCAAAAAGCATTTTTTGTGTTTAACCTCAGTACAATTTTTGTAGTACTATATAAGTATTGCCATTTCACATTAAACTCTGAAGAATTCTTCTCATAGATTCAGTATAATTTTTGATCATTTTAGGATGTTTACTTTCCATCATTCTAAATGTTTAAAATCTGATGTAAACTGCAAACTGGCGACAGATTTATGGGGACACTTTTAAATACATTTTCCATTTCTCTGAATAACAATTCACTTGGCTTTGCAATATATCAAGTTTTGACATTAAAATGTGGATGTGATGTTGCATGTCATGGCAAAGTATTGCACTTATCAAAGTCTTTTTATTGAGGGAAAGAAATGAATCATATTTTCACACAAAAAAAAAACCTCCCTCAAATCCTGTTTTAAGGTACATAACTTAAAATGAGTAACAAATATAATGTTCAAGAAATTTGAAAGTGTAATAAGTTGAAAACAATATGATCTCAAAATCACAGAAAAATAAGACTGTCAGAGGGCAGAGAGATGGTAGATTAGAGGAAGGGTGCACTTCCCAGCAGTTCCTCAGCTCATGATTTAAAAAGTGGAAAGACTGCTACTCAGCAAGATGAAAAACCAAGGGAACTCACTAAACTTCATGACTAGACAATAAAAACCAAAAACCAAAACACAGAAAGTCAGAAACTTTGAAGGTAATGTAAGAAACAATATGTTAGAGGTGTGCCAACTTGGCTGTTGGTGGTAACAGTGGTGGCAACAGAGAATGTGACTGCAGAGGTAGGGGAGAGCATAGGCAGAGAAAGAAAGCAAAGCTCAGTGGAAAAATATCGACCTGGGGGATCCTGTGGAATGGAGAGGGAAATGGGCCCAAAGACAGATAGCCTGGTGGCAACCAGGGTCCTCACCATGGCAACCATTTATAAGCACCACACAGCAGACAGTAGAGGTAGGAGATCAGAAACCCATAAAGTTGCCAGCCTAATCTAGCAGTTGCCTATTGTGGGCTTGGAGTGTTCCTGGATCAGTATGAATGAAGCAGGTACAAAAAGAATTGTGCTTGATGTGATCCAGGCTCAGGATCACCACATGTTGAGAAGAGAGAGCTTCCTTTGTTGCTGGCACCCCATAAGATCTATGAGGAAGATGTCAATAATGGCCAGACAGGAGCATTGGCACTCCGGTCCGATCTTGGGTAATTAACATCCATAGCAGTGAATGTGCAACCTGAGGAACTTTAGACTCCACACCCTATAAGTAGAATTCATAAGAGACCCTGGAGACCCAGAAGTCCAGGAGAGATTGGCATCTCCCCAGCTGCAGGGGCTGTGGATCAAATCTCAAATACCCATAGACAAAATTGCAAAAGTGAGCTGAGACTAAATCCCAACTATTGGAACTTCCAACTTAAAACTCAGCATTAGTCCTGCTACAGGAGTTCACAATGTGTCAGTATTTCCCAGTCTATCCCACCCTGTACTGGGAGATACGAAGCGGGAAACTGCTAAAACCAGTTTTGGCTTCTGACAACAGTGGTTGGCATCTTGGTGAGAAACACAAAGATGTTTTATGACCCCAGAACTTGCGCCAAGGGTACAGAGCACAAAAAAAAAAAAAAAAAAAAAAAAAAAAAAAAAAGAATGAAATTCATCCTTGTCAACAGAAACAAGCCTTATATTTTAATTTTTTAAATTTAAAATTTGCTTTGTATTTTTTTTATTGTTTTCCATTCTCTGTGACTATTTCTGTTTATGTGTGTGGGCAGGTGTGTGTCCTCACTACATGGATAGGTTTTATGTGTGTGTGTGTGTGTGTGTGTGTGTGTGTGTGTGTACGTATGTGCATATATGTGTATATATATGAAATTTTACTTTCATTTTAATTGATTTTTTTTATTCATTTACTATTTAGTGTCAGTTTGGTTCAACTTTGATAGGATAAATTATACATGGATTTGAGTTGTTTTGATTGTACATTTGCTCATACTTTGGTATTTACTCCTTTTATTACCCCTTCCTTATTCTCTTCCCCCACAAATAGCTAAGCTTTCCTGTTCATTCTCCCCCTTTTTTGTTATTATTTTACTTTATGCTATTTTTACTCATTCTACTTTATGGCCATCATCTGCTACCTATTTTCTGCCTCTCCTTTGTTCACTTTTTAAATATTTAGAACATTCTCTTGCCTTTCTACCCTATTTTTACTTTAACAAACTGTAATCCTACTATCTGATAGAAGTATACAGTTTATGTAATCCCTACCTAATTCATGCGATTATAAATACAGTGAATGATGCAGTAGACAAATACTGTTTAATGTCTGATCCAGTTCACAGTTGTCTATTGCTGGTGTTGATTTTAAATGCTGACCCTACCAATTCTATACGGATAGCAAATAGAGTTAAAGATATCAAAGTAGTGACATTACTAACATTATTGATATTCCTGGCACCTCCTTCCTCTAAGAGGGGCTAGAAAGTGCTTGGGACACTTCAAATTCACAGAATAGAGATCCTACTGTTGAATAACACTTATAACTCAGACAATTACAGCAAACCTCACTTCATACATGACCTAGCTCCAGTCAAGTCTCAACAATATTTCACACATAGAATAGGAGAGACAAAAGCACAAACTAACAACCAGGTCACAAGGAGGAATAAATTAGAAGAGTGTTCAGGTCCCACTCTTGAACATCTACTCATATATCAAAACAAATGTCCCAAACAAAAAAGACAATTGCATGAAAAAAGGACCCACATATAAAAGAGGAAGGGGAACCCATCTCAACTGATGTTCGTGTTCAAGGCCTATGAAAACATGAGGAAAATGTCAAACAATCCCCTGTCCATAATTCACAATTCCCTCCAAAAGAAATCCACAGATAAGAAAGTGAATGAAATTATAAAGAAATACTAACAATTTAGTATTAAAATGTTCAATGAACTGAAAGAATATCTATGGAATGAATAAAGAGAACAAATATGGGAGGTAAAAGAAAAACCCATCTCAATAAAGAAATAAGAGATATTGAAAAGAAACCAATCAGAACTCCCGGAAATGTATCAAATTAAAAATTCACATGAAAACATCACCAACATATTAGTTTTCATAGAAAATAGAACTTCAGACCTTAAAGACAGGTATATAAACTTTGAATATTCAGTATGAAATAAAGGAAAAAAAATTAAAGACTATGATGAGAATATATAAGAACATGGGACATCATGAAGACAAACAAATCTTAGAGTATAGAAGAGAAGATGGGGATATAGGCTAAAGGCATTAAGAACCTCCTCAGTGAGATAGTAGCAGAAAAAACTTTCACACACTAGAAAATAAGATAGACATTCATATACAGGAGGCATATAGACAAAATAAAAATAACCTCTCCAAACCTCAATATAATCAAAATACCTAACAAAGAAATTAAGGTAATAATATTAAAAGATGCAATAGAAAAACATCAAGTCACATTTAGAGGCAAACCAATAAGGCTTACTTCTTCTCAACTCAGACTTGAAACCATGGAGGATTTGGAATGAGATACTCCAATCTCTAAAAGAAAACAATTGCCAGTCAATATTGCTAAGTCCATCAAAGCTATCTTTCAGAATCAATTAAGAAATAAAACCTTCTGTATTAAAGATAAACTAAAAGAATTCATGACCATAAACCAGCACTAAAAAGAATACTCAAAGATATATACTATACACAGAGGACCACAAAAATTAGCACCAAACGTCCCAATTAGATGAAGATCATTAGAAGAGCAATCAACTAAATTAAAATTAACACAGAATTAAACAAACCAATACAGTAGAAATAATACACATCTATCCTTAATAACACTTAATGTAAATGGTCTTGACTCCCCAATTAAAAGACATAGATTGGAAGAATGAATTTATTGGAAGAATGGATTTAAAGACAATATCTACTATATGCTATTTTCAAGAGACTCACTCATACACAAAGATACACATAGGTTGAAAATAAAAGAATGGAAAAAAAATTCCATTCAAATGGAGTTTGAAAACCAACAGGGACAACTATTCTCATATATGACAAAGTAGATTTCAAGCCAAAATAAATCAAGTGAAAGCAAAGTTTTATAGAAGACTATTACATACTAGTAAAGGAAACAAAAAAGAGGAATATATAATGATAGAAAATATATTTGTTTCCAACGTCAGTGTACCTAATTACAAAAAAGAAAAATGCTTCTTGACATTAAATTACAGATAGACCCCAATATAATAATACTGTGTGAGTTCAACAAAACTTCATTACAAATGGACAGATTATTTAAACATAAAATCAATAAAGGTATTTCTTACCTAAATAATACTAAAAATGAAATGGACCTAATAGAAATCTACAGAGAATTTCATCCCAAAATAGCTGAATTTACTTTCTTCTCAGCAGCTCCGGAAATGTTCTCCAAAGTATATCGTATTTTAGGTCACAATGAAAGTCTTAAAATTAATATATATATATATATATATATATATATATATATATATATAGGACTGGGGTTATAGCTCAGTGAGAGAGCACTTATGTGACTCACCTGGTTTGATTCTCAGCACCACATATAAATTAAAAAAAAGGTCCATTGACAACTAAAAATTAATGAAAATAATTTTAATAATACAAATTATAATAATGATAAATATTGTTAAATTATTGATATTAATTTATATATGTATGTGCCAGATGTGGTGGCTCATGCCTGTAATCCCAGTGGCTTAGGAGACTGAGGCAGGAGGATTACAAGTTCAAAGTCAGCCTCAGCAAAAGCCAGGTACTAAGCAACTTATTTAGACCTGTTTCTAAATAAAATAGAAAATAAGACTGGGGATGTAGTTTAGGGGTCCAGTGCCCCTGAGTTCAATCTCCGGTACCCCCACCAAAAATATATATATATACAGATAGATAGATATAAATACACAGATACAGATATAATTCCATGTGTCATATCAGATCATAATGAAATGAAACTAAAAATCAACAGCAAGAAAAAAATAGAAACAACACCTTGAGATTAAACCATACTCTTAAATGTTTATAGTAGCCAAATTTGCAGTAGCCAAGGTATGAAAAGGTGCCTGCCAATTGAAGAATGCATTAGGAAAATGTGGTATATATACACAATGGACTCTTACTTTGCCATAAAGAAGAATGAAATTCTGGCATTTGATGATAAATGGAAAGAAATGCAGTACATCCTGCTAAGAGAAAAGAGCCAGATCCATAAAATCAAGGGTTGAATGTTTTCTTTTATATGAAGAGGCTAGAGTAAAATAAGAGAAAAATGGGGGTGGATCATATATTATAATGATATTAGGAAGATCAGTGGAGAAGAATAAGGAGATTGAGAGAGGGGGAAAAGGAGGATTGGGAAAGGGGAGGAAAAGTGGATTTAAAAAATTAATTGTCAAAAAATCATACTATATACATTATAAATGTTCCACAGTGAATGTCACTTTTTACAATATGCTAATCAAAAATAAATAAATGAGTAAAAGGAAAACCAGGAGCAAAGAGGAAGATGAAGAGGGGAAGGTAAGAGGGGAGGAAAAGTGGGGATTACTGGGGACTGAAATGGAGTAAATCAAATTCTATGCATGTATGATTTTTGTCAAAATGAATCCAAATATTGTGTCTAAATATAATGTATATATAAATATATATATATTATATATCAATAAAATATGTATAAAATAGAATGGGGCAAATCTAAAATTTTATCCAATTCCACAGGCTTCTAAAACTACAGCCTGCACCTTCCCCATAAGTGTTCACTGGGGATACAACTGATCACCACCAGCTGTGCTGAAATCAGTTAATCTTCAGGCAATCATTTCATCTAAGCACACCCTGGCTGCAACCCTTGGGCAACTTCTAACCTACAGGACCATAAAAGTCAAGGTAAAATGCATTCACTCTTCCACCTAAAAGCTCAAATATTTGGAAAGCATCTCTAATGAAATATTTTAGCATCTTTTTCATTGCAAACTTAGTGAATTTGAAGCTCTTTTCCAGTAAGTTTTCTTTCCTTTTAACTATAACCCAATTAATCTAGATGTCTTTAAACCTACTGTGTTCATTACTCAGAATTTATTCCCATGTGGAGTTTAACCAACAGCGATCAGTGTTACAAAATTAGTAAGTATGAATGACGAGTTTCTTCTGTGTTCATAGACTAAGATCACATTTAAGTGTGCAATGACTGATTATGGTGCAGTGTAAAATCCTTACATGTCTTTCACCTGTACTTCCAAAAACCTGTATTTCTACATTGTGAATCTATGTGATTGGCATGAGAAAATCAAATAGAAAAGCAAGTATTTTTGTCATTTATGAAAAATACTTAGTAACAAAATTGGGGGTGCTATACATAAAATTAATTTATGATTCAATTCTTGGCCTCAGAGAATCTATTTTAGTGAGAATATAGACTCTGGAAGTAACCTGCATGAATCTCTAGATTCAGCTTCATTCTCTATAAAATGAGGAGGCATATATTTCTCCCTGACCTAAAGAAAATCAACAGTACATTGATTAAAAGAGATAACTGTCATTAAAGTTTCTGCATAATGACTGGTGTACTGAAATAAAAGTTAACCCTAATGAACACGAAGGTGATAATGGGGTTTGGTGGAGGAAAGGATCTTATACTCATCATCTAAAGTTACTTTAAGTCAATATATGAGAGAGTTTTTCACTGTATTGTTCCTTAGTTCTCTCTCTTTTTTTTTTAACAAAAGAAATATATTTACAAACCACAAACTTCATTAGGAGTTAATATCCGAAATGTATAAGGAACTTAATACTCAATAACAAGAAAAACAACTAGATTTTTAAAATGTGTGGAAAACGTGAATATATATATATTTAAAATTTATTTATTTTGATTCATTGTAAACAAATGGGGTAAAACTTATTTCTATGGTTGTACATGAAGAAGTCATACCATTTATGTAATCATACATGTACATAGAGTAATGATGTTTGTCTCAATCTGTTATTTTTCCCTTCCCCCCACCCCTCCCACCCCTCTTTCCTTATACAATCCATCCTTCCTCCATTCTTGCCTCCCTCCCACCCCCCATTATGTATCATCACCCGCTTATCAGAGAGATCATTCCTCCTTTGGTTTTTTGGAATTGGCTTATCTCACTTAGCTTAAAGTTGATCTTGAAATACACATGCATTTCTATGTAGTATGGAATATACCAACCAACAAACCAGTCCACAAACAAGGGGCAGAAAAGTGTGAGTCCAACAATGAACTGTATAGCTGGCATGTGTTCTGTATGCATATTTATGGAATAAATCAGTTAGACTAGAGATTTATGGTTTTACAAATAGGCATCAATTTATTCCTGGTTGCTGCTCATGAACTTGGCCACTCCCTGGGTCTCTTTCACTCGGACAACCCTGAAACCTTGATGTATCCAGTCTACAATTCCTTCACGGACCTGGCCCGCTTCCGCCTTTCTCAAGATATGTGGATGGCATTCAGTCCCTCTGTGGACCTGCCCCTGTCGCCCCTCAGGATCCTGTAGTGCCCACTCAGTCTAGCCCACCCGAGCCTGGGACACCAGCCGCGTGCGATCCTGCTCTGTCCTTTGATGCCGTCAGCACCCTGAGAGGAGAAATCCTATTCTTCAAAGACAGATATTTATGGCGCAGATTCCCCTGGAGGCTCCAACCCGAGCTGCATTTGATTTCTGTGTTTTGGCCCTCTCTTCCATCAGACCTGGATGCTGCATATTAAGACAGTAACAAGGACATTGTTTTTATTTCTAAACGAAATAAGTTCTGGGCGGTCAGAGGAAGTGAGGTACAAGCAGGGTATCCAAAAGGCATCCACATTCTGGGATTTCCTCCAACAATAAGGAAAATAGATGTAGCTGTTTCTGATAAGGAAAAGAAGAAGACATACTTCTTTATTTTATTTTAAGTCAAAAGGATTGATATTTCCTGTATGTGCTGTGGTCAAAGATGAACTTCACGGACATCTTTGTGGTCATTCAGCATTGTCTGAACCTCTTCATTTGCTCTCAAATTACATTGCACAGAAGTAAGAAATGCTAGTGTTCACTAAGTGAGAGGTTGTATCTTGTGGTTATTTTATTTATTATTTAATAAAGATTTTTATTTTTGTTCTGTAAAAAAAAATTAATAAAGTTACTTTAAGTACATGAAAGCTGAGTTGTAGTACTAAAGACTGTGATCTCCATGGCAGCAGGAGAAACACTGTACATACTACTTTCAAGAGTTTTAAACAGACATTTATAAGATCAAATCAGAAATTAACAAAGAAGTTATGTGCAGTATGTATTTTCAATAAACATGGAACATTGATATGGTTGTATCAGGGTTCATCTGGAGAAATCAGGGTCTAATAAACTGAGACATTAGGGTTTGAATTCAAAACAGAAGATTAAGTATTAAAGAAAATCAGCAAAAATGATATCCTAAGAATACAGTAATAATTTCATAGAGCTCTAAGAAAGCCTGGTATTGTCAGGATGAGGATACTCCCTGTATCCAGTTTTTATGCTGGATAAACTGAAGGAAAGAAGGGGAGGAGAGCAGATTCAACAGATCATTCATGAGGGGCTTGCAAATCACACACAGTGTGTTAACTCTGCATCCTACATGCCAAAGGTAGTTCTGGGAAGAGACAGGGGGAGGACAAAACCAGATTAACATCATAACCATGTTCTAAAGTTTGAGAGACTAGAGTGCAAGAATAGAAGAAGTAGTAAGATGGGACAAGAATGCACTCAGTGGCAGGGCAGTCTACATGAAAGAACTGAAACAATTTGGTTGGGAAAGATGTAAATATCACATAGGAAAACTAACACCAAGCAGCAAAATACTTTGGGATATTAGTTGTGAAATATTAGGAGCAGGGACTTAGGGAAATTTTGAGGTATTTTGATTTTTGAAACAGGAGAAATGATGGTTCAATTCTATGAAATAGGGGATAAAAGAAGGAATCTTAATCTATCTTGTGCAACTATAACAGAAACCACAGACCAGGTAATTTATGAAGAATAGAAATTTATTTCTCTGAGTTCTGGGACACAAGTAGTTCAAGATGAAGGCACCAGCATCTTACGAAGACCTTCTTACTGTGTGTTCATATGACAGAATGTCCAAAGGGACAAACCCACTCTTCAATCCTTTTTAATAACAATATTAATTTATTGATGAGGCCAAAGCCCTTATAACCTAAACACTTCCCATTAGATTCCACCTCTTGACACTGTTGCATTGGGTATTAAATTTAGAACGTATACATTTTGAAGTACACAGAAATAACATAGTAAAATGTTGGAAGGAGCTGGCAATTGTTAGTTTAGGTCCTAAACAAATCCACTTTAAAATATTTGAGGTATAAGTGAGGTTACGTGAGAATGAGAAAGATTTTGGGAAACAACCCCAGTAAGTGAAAGCCCAAGACAGCACCACTAATAAAATTGCCTGATGAAGTATGCAGAATAAAGAAAGATCTATATCAAGCTTTAAGACGTGCCAAAGACCATGGGATGTTTGATGTGTGTATTCATATGCCAAGGGAAAGATGCCAGTAGATTCAGGAAATGGAGTTATATTCCCAGGGAGATAGGAGAGAATGGGACTCCAGGGCAGTAAGTGGGTTGCATTAGGAAAAAAGGAATGTGGGGGAAATCATTGCCATTTAATGGAAGAAGGCATATATTCATTTTCCTGTACAAAAAAGAAAAAAAATGAAAAGCAGAATAATCTGGTAAATATGGAAAAATATTAGACTTTATAAGCTTCAAGAACATCAGAGTTACAAAAAAATTTCTGGGACCAGCAAGATAGATAAGGTTCCATAAACGTACCATAGGATGGCTCAACAATTTGAAGACTCAAGGAAGGTCACAGCCTTTATACATATAATGACTGACAGCAGAATTTTTTTCCAGTGGCAATTAAGGACAGTTTTGTTTTTTTGTTTGTTTGTTTTTTTTAAACAAGATGTTGTTGTTTTTGTTTTTTTAATTTTTTGTTTTGTTTTGTTTTTTTGTTGATAACAGGAATTGAACCCAGGAGCATTTAATCACTGAGCAAAATTCCTAGCCGTTTTTTATATATATTTTATTTTGGACAGGGTTTGGCTAAATTGTTTATGGCCTCATTGAGGTTGACTTTGAACTGGATATCCTCCTGACTCATCCTCCTAAGCTGTTGGAAGGATTGCACCATCATACCCACCAAGATGTTTCTTAACCAGAAAAATCAAACCATATTGGTGAGATTTTAAGCATTAGAAATTCGAAAGAATTTTATTTTGGGGAAAGATGACCCAGAACCAGGCAGGAAAAATTTATTTGGTTAGGTTATCCATAATCTTATCTTCATGACAATTCAACTCTCCATCAGGTTTCCATTACATGTTGAACATCCTGGCTTTGACTTTTCATGAGTTTCCTGCCATTATCAGAAGTGACACTGAACCCCTCCTATATTTATCCAACGATGTCCAGCCTTAAAAGCACGTTACCTCTGTATGAACTTTTCCTGAAATATATCAACAATGATCAGTCTTTAATAAAAATTATATTGAATACATTATCATTACTCAAATTTAGTTCTTAATTTTTCTAATTGTTTTGCATGTGTTAGTTTTGTGATTTCATTCAATTCCTAGGTACTTGGCTTAAATTTGATGTCTCTCAAGGTCTTTGACTATTTTGTACACATTTAAATAAATACTTGTTAATTTACTATGATTAACTCAATATAAACTATTCTTTCCAGACGAGTGTAACAGATCAGGGATCAGTAAATATACTCTTACAGAAAATGATAGTAAATATTTTGAAATTTCCAAAACAAATAATTTCATTGCAATTTATCAATGTCTTCTTGTAGAATGAAAAGATCCATAAACAATATGGAAATTAATAGTCATGGCTATATTCCAATATTATTTCTGAATACAAATTGGCTTTTCAGATAATTTACACCTGTCAAAAATATTATTCCTCTTTTGAATTTTTCCCAAACATTTTAAAATATAAAAATCATTCTTGGTGTATGGGACACACTGAAGCAGTTGGTAAGGCAGATTTTTACCTATGATGCAGACTTCAATAATTTATATTACAAAATTTCCAGTATGAAAAGGCTTGAAAACTGCTAAACAATAAATCCCTGTATGTGTTTGAGCTCCACTTTTTATATTAAATTTTAAAGCTAAGAGGTAGCTGAAATAATTTCTATTTTTTTTCTTATGAAACACTATAGCATGTGTGTTTAATGAAATATTTAGTTGTCATAAAATATAAAATGTCTGGTTTAAATGCATTCCAGAAAAAAAAATAGTTTGTTTTGGTTTATCTTGAGACACTGATCACTGCACAAAAATGTATTAGATTTAGTAAATAATTTTAAGCAGAAAATGTGGAAAGTTGGTTTTGTTGGAGAAATGGAAAAAATGTAAAGAAATTTATTTCCCAGGATTAAATGCTAGGAAATCATAATCTTTACAGGATATATTATTAAATATCTGTTTTCATTAAAATTTAAATAATAATGTAAAGACTGAAGTAATTGAATTCCATAAAACTTCTTTTTGGGATAGTTGAATTAGTTGAAGCTATTTAGAAGAAAAGGGTGACTTAAGATATATTCATTAAAAGGTGATAGATGAGAGATAGATACATAGAGGCCAAAGATATCACCTATATTAATTCAGGTATAAGTTGTTGGTACCTGGAAATATTAATGCACATTCTTTAACTCTTGAAATCCTGAAGTCTTACTTATCTGTGAAAAACTTAACCCTTTAAAATACATTTTTAAAGGAATTATAAGCATATAAGTGAAAGAAAAACAAAGCAATCATGAGAAATGTCATATTTAATGTAATACTATTCTCTGTCATAGATTATATCTACCACTGAAATATGAAATGTTAGAAATATTGTCAAGAAACATGTCATATAAAGTTTTGATATAAACTACTCAAGACATAAGCATAAATGATGTTTATTCAGTGATGCCAAAAATATACAACCAGGGAGTGCCTGATACAGTAATCTTAAATTCAAGAAGTGAGAAAAATATGTTCAAGTCTGTAGTTGATTCTGTATAAATAAATCATATTTCTATGAATAATTGTATAGGCAGATCAATTTGTGCAGCATAAAATATAAGGGACCAGCTTGATGGATTTGTATCTATTTTATAAAGCACTTTTTTGGCCAAATATGTGCAGTTCCTCACTTTTTAAAATCATCTTTAGTAATAGATGTGTATACCTTTTGAAGAAGTGTTTAAAGTCTAAGACTGTCTTTGCTCAACGTAGATGAACAAAGATAAAAGGAATCTGATGGCTATTAAACAGTCAAAAATCATCATTTTAACAGCAAAACTGAGATAAGAAGCAATATATCCTTCTTTTTGTAATTGATCAATGTCAGAGTTAGGAACTGAAACTCATATCTAATGATTTCAAACCATGTTAACTTTCTTTCTGTAATATTCTGCTTAGAGCTGATAAATGTATGGTACTTTCTGAGTAGAAGTCACTAAAATGTCCACATAATATTGTTAACTTTCAGAGAAACAGGGATCAGGATAGATAGGAGAATAAATGATTTTCATAGTAAGGTCCCTGGCTGCTATGAACCAACTGTAAGAAAATGGATAAATTTTTATAACAAAGTATTTTTAAATGCATTAGAATTTACTGCTTACAAATTAATATTTTTTTTACACATTTTACCATTTTTTTAAATTAATCTATTGAAAATGAATCTAGGAGAGACCAAGATGGTGGACTAGAGGGTGACTGCATCTCATGTTGCTCCAGAATTCAGGGTTCAAGAAGAGGAGGTACTAAGAGACTCAGGACCAACTCAGAGCCTCCAGGTGAGTCTCTACCACTGGGCGAGGCTACCCCAGACCAGCGGCAGGCGCAAACCCGGGGGCAGTCCTGGACCGTATGCAGTTTCTCAGAGCAGGGCTGCCCAGAGAGAGACTTCTGTGCACAACTAGGCTCCCTTCAGCTCCAGCGGCAGGCCCAGACCGCAAGTAACTTCTTGGAGCAGAGCCACCAGGCTGGAGAATCCCTCACAGGGCCAGGCTCCCCAGACCAGGCGGTAGTTCTGGACCCAGGGAACATCCCAGAAGAGGGCTGTCAAGCGAGAGACTCACATAGGGCGAGGTGGACCAGGTGGTAGTTCCAGACTGAAGGAAACTTCTTGGAGGAGAGTTACCCAGTGAGACTTCTCCACTGGGAGAGTTTTCCCCACTGGGTGAGGCTTTCCCACAGGGGTGGTAGAAACAGAGACCCAGGCCCAGACCAGCTGTACCCCAGCCCGCAGTCTAGTCCCCCTTTGACTGACCATCAGTCAAAAAGTGGAGGCACCTTTGCCCACTAGCAGAGAATATATCCCACCTGAGGGCCACCAACCCTAGAGGGGCAGATTCCTTGTGGATCAGTGCATTATCAAATTCCTCCAAGACTTCAGGCTACTGAAGGATAGGAGGTGAGTTATTGGAAATCTACAGGGACACTATTAGTCAAGAGAGGAAATCTGCAATGTCTTAGAGTTTTACTACTAGAGAGGAAGATACCTGAGCATTATGAGAAAACAAGGGAAGAAAATGTCCCAAACAAATCTGGATGCTACATCAATAAAATCCAATGACAGCATGGCAGAAAAAAGTCAGAAAGGGAGTTCAGAATGTACATAATTAAAAAGATCAGAGAAGCAAACCATGAGATGAAAGAACAAATGCAGGCTTTGAATGATCGCACCACTTAACAATCAAAAGAGCAAATGCAGGAAGCAAAAGATCATTTCAATAAAGAGTTAGAGATACTGAAACAAACAAACAAACAAACAAAAAAACCCAGAAATCCTTGAAATGAAGGAAACAATAAGCCAAATTAAAAACTTTATAAAAAGCATAACCAATAGGATAGAACACCTGGAAGACAGAATCTCAGACATTGAAGAAAAAATATTTAATTTTGAAATCAAAGTTCACCAAACATAAAAGATGGTAAGAAATCATGAACAGAATCTATAAGAATTATGGGATATCATGAAAAGACCAAATTTAAGAATTATTGGGATTGAGGAAGGCACAGAGAAACAAATCAAAGGAATGAACAATCTATTCAATGAAATAATATCAGAAAATTTCCCAAATCTGAAGAATGAAATGGAAAAACAAGTACAAGAGGCTTATAGGACTCCAAATATACAAAATTACAATAGAGCCACACCAAGGCACATTAAAATGAAAATACCTAACATACAAAATGAAGAGAGAATTTTAAAGACTACGAGAGAAAAGAGTCAAATTACATTCAGGGGGAATCCAATACGGATATCAGCAGATTTTTCAACCCAGATGCTAAAAGCTAGAAGGGCCTGGAACAACATTTTTCAAGCTCTGAAAGAAAATGCATGCCAACCAAGAATCTTATACCCAGCAAAACTTACCTTCAGATTTGACGACGAAATAAAATCCTTCCATGGTAAACAAAAGCTAAAAGAATTTACAAAAAAGAGAGCCGGCACTACAGAACATTCTCAGCAAATTATTCCATGTGGAAGAGATGAAAAACAATGATGTAAATCAGCAAAGGGAGGAACTACCCTAAAGGGACAGTCAAATAAAGGAGAAATCCAGTTGTGTCAAAAAAAAAAAAAAAAAAATGAGCCAAATGATCAGGAATACACATCATGTCTCAAAAATAACCCTGAATGTTAATGGCCTGAATTCATCCATCAAAATACATAGACTGACAGATTGAATCAGAAAGAAAGATCCAACAATATGCTGCCTGCAAGAGACTCAACTCATAGAAAGAGATACCAACAGACTAAAGGTGAAAGGATGGGGAAAAACATACCATACCATGCACATGGACTCAGCAAAAAAGCCATAGTATCCATCCTCATATCAGATAAGGTGGACTTTAAGCAAAAGTTAGTCAGAAAGGATAAAGAAGGACATTTCATACTGCTTAAGGGAAGCACAGATCTCCAAGACATAACAATCATAACTATCTATGCCCCAAACAGTGGAACATCCATGTACGTCATACAAATCCTTCTCAATTCCTGGAATCAAATAAACCACAACACAATAATACTAGGTGACTTTAACATACCTCTCTCCCCACTGGACAGATCTTCCAAACAAAAATTGAACAAAGAAATCATAGATCTTAATAACACAATCACTAATTTAGATTTAACAGATATTTATAGAATATACCATCCAACGAAGAGCAAATACACTTTCTTCTCGGCAGCACATGGTTCCTTCTCTAAAATAGAACTTATGTTATATCACAAAGCTAATGTTAGCAAATAAAAAAAGATTTGATTCTATCAAATCATAATGCATTGAAATTAGAAATAAATGACAATAAAAAACAGAAACTACTCTAACACCTGGAGATTAAATAATATGCTATTGAATGACAAATGGATAACAGAGGACATCAGGGGGGAAATAAAAAAAATTCTTAGAGGTGAAGGAGAACAAAGATACATCATATCAAAATCTCTGGGACACTATGAAAGCAGTACTTAGAGGAAACTTTATTTCATGGAGTGCATTCAATAGAAGAAGAAAAAATCAACAAACAAAACAACCTAACACTACAGCTCAAAGCCCTAGAAAAAGAAGAACAGAACAACACCAGAAGTAGTAGAAGACAGGAAATAGTTAAAATCAGAACTGAAATCAATAAAATTGACACAAAAGAAAAAATCAAAAAAACAGACAAAATAAAAAGTTGGTTCTTTGAAAAAATAAACAAAATTGATAAACCCTTAGCCACACGAACAAAGAGAAGGAGAGAGAAAACTCAAATTACTAAAATTCGGAATGAACAAGGAAATATCACAACAGACATGAGTAAAATACAAAACATAATCAGAAGCTATTTTGAAAATCTATAATCCAAGAAAATAGAAAATCTCGAAGACATCAACAGGTTTCTAGAGACATATGAATTATCTAAACTGAACCAGGAGGACACACACAATTAAATAGATCAATTTCACGTAATGAAACAGAAGTCATCAAAAGCATGCTAACAAAGAAAAGTCCGGGACAAGATGGGTTCTCAGCTGAGTTCTACAAAACCTTTAAAGAAGAGCTCATTCCAATAACTTTTCAAAGTATTCCATGAAATAGAAGAGGAGGGAACCCTCCCAAACTCATTCTATGAAGCTAATATCACCCTGATACCTAAACCAGACAGAGACACATCATGAAAGAATATTTCAGACCAATATCCTTAATGAACTAAGATGCAAAAGTTATCAACAAAATTTTAGCAAATCGCATCCAAAAATATATTAAAATGATAGTGTGCCACAATCAAGAGGGTTTTATCCCAGGGATGCAAGGTTGATTCAACATCCGGAAATCAATAAATGTCATTCACTATATCAGCAGATTTAAAGTCAAGAATCACATGATTATTTTGATAAGTGCAGAAAAAGCATTTGATAAAATACAGCATCCTTTCATGCTCAAAACACTAGAAAAAATAGGGATAGTGGGAACATTCCTTAACATTGTAAAGGCCATCTATGCTAAGCCCATGGCCAATATCATTCTAAATGGTGAAAAACTAAAGCATTCCCCCTAAAAACTGGAACAATGCAGGGATGCCCTCTTTCACCACTTCTATTCAACATTGTCCTTGAAACTGTAGCCAGAGCAATTAGACAGACCAAAGAAATTAAACACATATGAATAGGAAAAGAAGAACACAAACTATCCCTATTTGCGGATGACATGATTATATACTTAGAGGAAGCAGGAAGTTCCACTAGAAAATGTTTAGAACTCATAAGTGAATTCAGCAAAGTAGCAGGATATAAGATCAATGCTCATAAATCTAATGCATTTTTATACATAAGTGATGAATCTTCAGAAAGAGAAATTAGGAAAACTACCCCATTCACAATAGCATTGAAAAAAATAAAATACTTGGGAATCAATCTCACAAAAGAGGTGAAAGACCTCTACAATGAGAACTACAGAACACTAAAGAAAGAAATTAAGGAAAAGCTTTGAAGATGGAAAGATCTCTCATGTTCTTGGATAGGCAGAATTAATATTTTCAAAATGACCATACTACCAAAAGTGCTATACAGATTCAATGCAATTCCAATTAAAATCCCAATGATGTACCTTACAGAAATAGAGCAAGCAATCATGAAACTCATCTGGAAGAATAAGAAACCCAGAATAGATAAAGCAATCCTTAGCAGGAAGAGTGAAGCAGGGGGTATTGCAATTCCAGAACTTCAACTCTACTACAAAGCAATAGTAACAAAAATGGCATGGTATTGGTATCAAAATAGACAGGTACGTCAATGGTACAGAATAGAGGACATGGACACAAACCCAAATAAACACAATTTTCTCATACTAGACAAAGGGGCCAAAAATATGCAATGGAGAAAAGATAGCCTCTTCAACAAATGGTGTTGGGAAAACTGGAAATCAATATACAGCACAATGAAACTAAATCCCTATCTCTCACCCTGCACAAAAATCAACCCCAAATGGACCAAGAACCTTGGAATCAGACCACAGACCCCACCCTGCATCTTACAGAAGAATAAGTAGGTTCAAATCTTCAATATGTTGGCTTAGGATCAGACTTCCTTAACAGGACTCCTATAGCACAAGAAATAAAAGCAAGAATCAATAACTGGGATAGATTCAAACTAAAAAGCTCTCAGCAATGGACACTATCAGCAATGTGAAGAGGGAGCCTACACAGTGGGAGAAAATGTTTGCCACTCATATTTCAGTTAGAGCACTGATTTCCAGAATATATAAAGAACTCAAAAACTCTACACCAAGAATACAAATAACCCATTCAACAAGTGGGCTAAGGAAATGAACAGACACTTCACAGAAGAAGATGTACAAGCAATCAATAGATATATGAAAAAATGTTCAATATCTTTAGTAATAAGAGAAATGCAAATCAAAACTACCCTAAGATTCCATCTCACCCCATTAGAATGGTGATTATCAAGAATACAAGCAACAATAGGTATGGCAAGAATGTGGGAAAAAAGGTACACTCATACATTGCTGGTGGGGTTGCAAATTAGTGCAGCCACTCTGGAAAGCAGTGTGGAGATTCCTCAGAAAACTTGGAATAGAACAACCATTTGACCCAGTTATCCCACTCCTTGGCCTATACCCAAAGGACTTAAAATCCGCATACTACAGAGATGCAGTCACATCAATGTTCATAGCTGCTCAATTCACAATAGCCAGATTGTGGAACCAACCTCGATGCCCTTCAATTGATGAATGAATAAAGAAACCGTGGTGTATATATACAATGGAATATTACTCAGCCATAAAAAAAATAAAATTATGGCATTTGCAGGCAAATGGATGAAATTGGAAAATATCATGCTAAGTGAGATAAGCCAATCTCAAAAAAACCAAAAGACAAATGATCTTTCTGATAGGCAGATGATGACACATAGTGGGGGGGCAGAGAATGGAGGAAGGAGGGACTGTATAGAGGGAAAAGATGGGTGGGTGGGGTGGGGGGAAGGAAAAAATAGCAGAATGAATCAAACACCATTACTCTATAGAAATGTATGATTACACAAATGGTATGTCTCTACTTCATGTATGAACAGAGAAACAAGATGTATCCCATTTGTTTACAATAAAAATAAATTTAAAAAAAGAAAATGAATCTACACATGACCTAGGAAAGTCTGACAAAGAGGTAGATTTTTACCCTGCAATAAAATGTTTTGAAGGGTTTCACAAGTATCCTTGTCAGTAAGATAAATACTTCCAATTTCACCCTGATCGTTACAATAGAAAGATCTAAAGATCTCCTGACAATGGAGATGACAAGATTCGGTTAGAACACTTCTCCTTTTCCAGTCACTATATGTTACAGCAAATTTACTATATTTAATAACTAATTTTTCAACCTATTCCAGAACTTTACTACAATGTTTATACATGGATTAGAGGAACTTTGGAGAACAGCATTATCCAGTGTTGGTTTATCTTAAGGTACATTGTTTGTTCTAAAGTGATTGTAGTAAATGATGTTAGTGTCTCCTCTAATGGTGTTGATACTGGGAACAGTAGAGGACATACAGGTAGTTAAAGTATCAATACCTGGATATCATCCAGCCAGGGCCTCTTAACAGAAAGATGCTCACTAAACCATCACTTGCATTAAAGAAGAAGCAATAGCAATTCCAACAGATGGGCAAACATACAAGCAGTAAGAAAAAGCAAGAGGGAAAAAACCCTCCAAACAGTGCACAATGCCTCTGCAACTGATTCCATTGATAACAGATCGTAGAAAATTTTCAGAAAAATAATTTAGAGCCTTCACAGTCAAAATGTTTAACAAACTAAAAGAAGATGTGAGGAATAAATTGAGAGAAATTATAGAAACATTAAAGATCATTTCAATAAAAAGATAAGATATTCTGGAAAAGGATTAAATAGAAATCATGGAAATGAAAGATTCAATAAATTAAATTAAAAATTAAATGGAAACCATCACCAATAGATTAGTAAAGACAGGTTTCTAGGCCTTGAAGAATAAATGTATAGTCTTGAAAATAAAATGTCAACAATTAGGAAAAAAATGTTAGAAAACATGACAAGAATATTCTAGAAATCCAAAATAACATTAAGAGACAAAATTTTTAAATTCTTTGGGTAGAAGACTCTAAAATACAAATAAAAATATGCCAAATCTTTTCAATGAAATAATAATATTAGAAAATTTTCCAAATTTTGTAATGAGATGGAAATCCAAAGACAATAGTCATTGAGAACACCAAATAGCCAAGGTCAAAAAGACCCTCTACTAGACATATTCTAATGAAAATATTCAATATACAAAATGAGAGATTTTTTAAAAGCTTCAAAAGAAAACAAAAGTTCACATTTAGAAGTAAACCAATTCAGATTTCAACTGATTTGATTTGAAATAATTTATACCAAGTCCTAAAGAAAAGCAAAACAGGTACCAACCAAGATTACTATATCCAGAAAAATTTTAATTAAAAATTAAAGATGAAATAAAAACCTCCCATGGTAAGCAGAAACTGAAAGAATTCAAAATCACTAAACCTAACACTACAAAACATATTCAATAAAATATTTTGGGCAGAAGAAATGAAAAATAAAAATGGAAACCCCAGCATAGGAATGAACAGGATTAGAATAATGGTCAATTAAAGGAGAATCAAGTAGGAATTAAGCATTAGAAATAAATCAAAATGACAGAAAGTTAAACTCATTTCTCTATAATATTGAATGTACACATTTTAAATTCTTCAATCAAAAGACATAGTTTGGCAGATTGTATTAAAAAATAAAACCATACCATATGTTATTTAAGAGACTTACCTTACAAATAAGGACATTTATAGATTGAGGGTGAAAGAATGGGTAAGAAATACCATGCAAAAGGAAAGCAAAAGCAAGCAGGATGGCTGCTCTCATACCACACAAGGTAGACATCAAGCTAAAATTATTCAGAAAAGATAAATAACGTCGCTTCATACAAGTTAAGGGAATCTTTCAACAATAAGTTATAGTGGTTGTGAATATTTATGCCCCGAACAATGTTGCCTCTTTGTACCTAAAACAAACCTTTCTCAATATGAAAAAGGAGTTGAGAAATTTCAGACACAAAAGAACTTTCAAAGTTGAACCAGGAAAACAAATTGAATCACTAATAAGTTATGAGACTGAATCAATAAGAAAAGGACTGATGGTTTCACCACTGAATCTTAAGAAATTATTCAAGAAGAACTAACACTCCTTCCCAAACTATTACGAAGAATTGAAAGGGAGGAAACTCTCATGACCACCTTCCAGGAGGCAAGTATTACCCTGATATGAAAATAAGATAAGGACAAAACAAAACAAGGAAACTATAGGTTCATATGAAAATGGATATGAAAATTCTCAGGATAATATCAGAAAATCAAATCAACAGCATATTAAAACAGTATTCACCACAATCAGGGAAGATAGAGTACAGACAATGGCTTCTTTCTTTCTTCTTTCTTTTATTTCCTGTGGATAAGACCACAAAAGCACAAGCAATAAAACCAAAAATAGACAAATAGAATTATATTAATCTAAGAAGCTTCTGCACAGCAAAGGAAACAATCAAAAGAGGAAAGAGACAACCTAAAGAATGAGAGACTATATTAGCAAATTATTCATAAAAAGAATTAATATCTAAATTGTATAAATAACTCAAAAACTAAAAAGGCACAATCAAATAATCAAATTTAAAGCTGAGCAAATGGACTGGATATGAACCTCACACTTGGCTAGCATATGTAAGGCCAGGAGTCCATACCCAGCACTAAAACAAAAAAACAAAACAAAACCAAAAAAAAAAAAAAAATGATTCATGATTCTAATAGATGTTCCTTGAAGTAGCTAGCTAGCTAGCTAGCTAGATAGATAGACACACACTAACGTGTGTGTGTGTATATTAGTGTGTGTCTATCTATCTATCATATGTGTATATACATATATATATATATATATATATATATATATATATTCTCAACATGATGAGTCACTAGGGAAATGCAAATCAAAAACACAATGGCCTTAACTTAGTCAGAATGGCTATTATTAAGAAAGTAAAAATAGCAAATGTTGGTGAGGATGCAGAAAAAAAGGGAACATTAATACACTATGGATGGGAATATAAATTAGTACAGCTATTATGGTAAACAGTATGGAGGTTCCTCCAAATTTTTAAAATAAGATGTTCTATAACAATCCAACTATTCCACTTCTGGAGCACATGCAAACAGCGATGGCACTCACATGTTTATCATAGCACTATGAAAATATTTAAGATATGGAAACAACTTTGGTGTCCATTGAAAAATGAAAAAGAAAATGTGGCATATATGTATGTGTATATATATATATATATAGATATAGATATAGATATACATAAAATATATATATAACATATATATATATGTCACACACACACACACACACATATATATATATATATATACACAACAGAGTATTATTCAGTCATAAAGACACATGAAATCCTGTCATCTATGGCAACATGTATGAAACTAGAGAACGCCATGTTTAGTGAAATAAGCCAGCCACAGAGACAAATAATTATCTCTTCTTTCTCATATGTAGGAAGGGTAAGGGATAAATAGAAGGAGGTTGAATAAATCAAAACAAAGAAAAATCAGTAGGGTAAAGTCAATCCAAAAAAACCAAAGGCCGAATGTTTTCCCTGATAAGTGGATGATGATATATAATGGGGGTGGGGGCAGTTGGGAGTGAGAAAAGAATGGAGGAACTTTAGATTATGTAGAAGGAAATGAGAGGGAGGGGGGTATGAAAAATGGTGGAATGAGACAGACATCATTACCCTATGTACATGTATGATTACACAAATGGTATGAATCTACATCGTGTACAACCAGAGAAACGAAATGATGTACCCCATTTGTGTACAATGAATCAAAATGCAGTTTGTAAAAATAAATAAATAATTTTAAAAGACCATAGCCTATTGTGTATTTTATGAAGATCTTTTATTAAAAGAGAGAAAACACTAAATATTTAGCAATGACAATGAAATGGAAATATTAGTTGCCTGTTTGATTAATACACATTATTTAAACAAATTAAAATATCACACTGTAGTCTATTAATAAATAAAATTAAAACATGTTAATCAAAAATATAACTTTAGTTTAACAAGAACTGAGAGGCATTGCAAATCTTATATTTATTGAGCATGACATCATTAGATATCAAATATGTAAGTATTCAGCTCAGAGGCTTACATTTTCAGACTGGAAAGGGAGTTTGGACCTCAAGGGACAATGAATTGAGGGGAAAGACCTATGTGATCTACGGGGTGAAACTAAAAGAAAATAAGGGCTAAATTAGCAAGGTGTGAATATGTAGCCTTATGTTGGTGCCAACCCTCCATCTCTGATGATAAGAGTGGTTCTTCATTTTTTTTATACCTGAAAGGAGGACACATTCACAAACAAATTGTATCACCTTCACAAGACAAAATTTTGCCTTTCCCCAAAAAGAAAGGCAGAGAATTCTTTCTGCATCTGGTGATTACCAATTATTTTTGACTCAAAATAATCCTCATTCCAAATGTCATATAGTGAGTTGGCAGATTCTGGACCCCTTGAGACCTAAGACACCATCTTGCCTAAATTTTGTGAAACATGAATAAAGTAACTAAGTATGTAAATATACAGACTCATGTTACCACAATTTTTACAGTTGTTATTTATTAAATATAGTAAGAAAACCAAACTTTTTCATTAAATATGATCAGTTCCCCAATGATGCAAGTTCAAAATGATATTTTAAAGATATAGCCAACACCTATACTAGCACTTGTCTGAATGGGGTTTGCTCTGAATCACTCCTTATTTGCCATGTAAGGTAGTCCAACATTTATGTAGCCTATAGTGATACAAGAAGTAATGAATCTGAGGGGAAAAAGTCATTTACATTTTCATTGTACTCTTATCATATTTAGTTTTCATTTATTGCCTTATGAATTCAGTTGTAATTTTTGTTGTTACATGGTTTAAATGCCAGCAACCAGATAAGTGATAAACAAGTTGGCACAAGATTATCATTTCCTGTAGAATGATATTCCTTAAAAATATTCCCTAGATGTTTAGGCAGCAGATGGTATCTAATAAGTTAAACCTCTATTGCAGTCATGAGTGAGCAATGATTAAATTTTAAATCAAATCATGTTCTCAGAAGTATCTTGATATCTCATTTTATTTGATAATTGCACTCTGAATGGTCCAAGTCTTAGAAGTAATCAGTGCAATTCTATGTGTCTTTACATTTGATAAGAAATGTTCATTTGCAAGCTTTTGAAGATAATCAGCAAGACATAGAATTCAAAACGTTGTTTAGTATTTCATTTAACAACCCCAAATAGTTTGAGCTCATAACATGTGTTTAACTCTGAGGCAGGTGAAAGGAATAAATAATAAGTATGTGATTCCACCTATGAAAAATGCCTACTCAAGTAAAATAGCCTGAAAAATAAGATTGCCATTGTTACAGGGACTTGAGAATATAAAGAACAAAGAGCTATTGTACAGGAAATAATTGAAATATACTTTGGAGGTAGATCAGAGGTTGATCTTGAGAGGTAATTTAAAATTACATAGCAAGGGGAGATATTTAAGGTAAAGAGAATTCTACAGTGGATCAAAAATAGAATAGATAAGTTTGAAGGTAATACATTTTTCTTCTCAAAAGGAAAAACATTTATTGCATATTAACTATGAAAGGAAAATATGAAGGTACTAGAATTCATGTGCCCTATTGGTGGGGAAGGTAAAATGCTACAAAGACATTATAAAACAGTCAGTGAGTTCTCAAGAAGTTAATCAACACCTACAATATAATCTATCTATTGAACTCCTCAGTATTTATATAAGAAATGAGAGCATATGACAAGACCAAGGTGTCTACACAAAGATTTGTAGCAGCTTTATTAAAAAACCTTTCCATAAATAGGTAGCCCATTCATAAACTTGTCTATTAATAGGTAAGTGGATAAGGGCATTTCCTATTCATTTGTAGGTAAGTGGATAAAGAGATGGTGAAATTGTCATAAAATGGAACACTAGTTAGTAATAAAAAATGAGCTATTGAAAGCTGGGGGTATTGCTCATTGGTAGAGTACTTACTTGCCTAGCATGAGAGAGGTGCTAAGGTTCAATCTCCAGCATAGCAAAAATAAATGAATACATACATACATAAATACATAATATATATATATACACATACACACACAATTAAAGTAAATTTTATTTTTTCTGATAGAAAACATATTAGTGCTTCCCTGGGAATACTACGAAGGTTGATAAAAATTTTTCCTTATAGCGGTTAAATGAATGATCAAATAAAATTTAATAAACTTTATCATTTTAAAATCTTGAACCCTAAAGAAAATAAGTCTGTTTTCCTTTTTTATTCAATATTATCTTAGAGATTCTTGCAAATTAAAAAAGAATAAACAATAAAAATGAATAATTTTAAGTAAGAATTATTTCAATATTTATAGGTGATATTATAAATATAAAAAAAATTCATAATATAATGAACTATGAGATTTTTATATTTAGCAATGCCATTGGCTAACAGGCCAATGTACAAAAATCAAATGTGTGTGTATATCTACTAAAGAGCAAAAATTAAAATGTATAAAGACAACATTTCCAAAACTTTAAACACATCCAATACCCAAAAATAAATCTAGTAAATCATGGGTATTAACTAACTCTACAAACAAACAAATGATAAAACACTGGTTGAGACAATATAAATAAGACTTAAATGAACAGAAGAGTACACTATATTCATATACTAGGAGATTTTATTTTATAATGATGTCACTTACTCAATATACTTTTTATTCAATTCAATTTCACTCAAAATCCCAGTAGTTGTATTTTTTTTTCTGTCATAATTGGCAATTAGTTCTAAGTTTCATATGGAGATGAAAATTGCCAAGAATAAACAAAAGACTCTCAAAGAACATGAAGAAAGTTAGAAGAATTACACTGATGAATGTCAAGGCTTATTATATAATTCAATCTATTAAAATTGTATGATATTTCCATAGTGATGTAAAGTAGAATAATGGATCAGAGAGGTGTCCTAAAAAAACAGTTGGACAGAGGATATTTGACTTACAACAATAAATGGAAGTGTGAAGAAGAGAAAGGAAAGGGTTTTCAATATATTTTGTTAGATCAATAATTTTCAAATAAAAAGGCTACATTTTGACCCTTTCTGAGATCACCAGAAACATTTGTTTCATAGTATTAAGGTGAAATATAAATCAGTGAAATTTCTAGACCATAGCAGAAGAACATATTTTCATAGCTGAGAAGCTATAATTAACAATAAAACATAGTGGAAAAAATAGTGACCAATGTTAAAAAAAAAAAAAAAACTAGACTCTTAAGTTAGTGACAAGAAAAACAAAAGAGAAATACATTTGCATCACAAACATTTAAGGAATGATTATACTCAGAATATAAAATATATTCTTTAAATATTATAAGAAAATTTAAAGAAATTGGAAAGTAGGTAACACCCCTTGAAAGTCACTTCGCATATATTAGTGGGCAATAATCAAACATATTTGAAAATGTTCTCAATAATTTTAAAAATCAGGGAAATATGAATTGAAACCACAATGAGACATAACTCTACACTCACCAGGTGATTGAAATGAGATGATGGGCACTGCTGACTTTTGTCAAGCATGGAATGCAGCTGAAAAATAGAATAATTTAATGTAGATAATATAATGTATACTGTTCGGGGCATTCGTGTTTTTGGAACCACTTTGATTCTTTCTCATGCTCTCCCTTTCTCATTCTCAGTCTGCCTCTCTTACTCTCTGTCTAACCATCTGATTATTTTACAATAATGGCCATCTATGTTTCAAGATTAGGGTGGATTATGTGTGCACATTTTGTGCTTTTGTTTTCTTGTATTTAGAAATAAAAATATAAAGAGTGGAACACAACAATGAAAATAAATATCAAATATATAATTGAATTAGTTCATAAAACATTGTCTAAAAGAAGCTAAATTAAAAAAATAGTACATGTTGCATCAGCCCAATAACATGAATTTAAAAAGAAAATAAAATGTTGATTTGGCATTAGTGGTTATATATGTGATGTGGGTGGATGTGATTGTCCAAAGGAAGAGAAATGGGATTTGAGGATGCTAATAATGTTACATTTCTTAACTTTTTTCTAGATAAGTTGAATATTTTCAGTTTTTGCTAATATTTTTGTAGTACGTTTATTCAGTGTTCTAAATATCTGATTACTATATAAAATGAATTTGACTATGTTAAAGCCCATTTTAAGGTTATTTTTCTAAATACAATGAAGTAGAATAAACATATGAAAGTTGTGAGAGAGAAAAGTGTGCTTATGAAGACCAAAAGACTGATATTCAGTCTAAGGAGGACAGGTGTTTTAGAGGCAGAATAGCTAAGGAAGAAGTAAGTTAAATGGTACCTGAAAACTTGCAAAGGTTAAATAAATAAGTAAATATCTGACTTCACAAGGCAAATAGCAGGAAAATATGATGCGTATTTTGTTTCAAAAATCTATACCATCCCCTAGCATAATATCGAGCATATAGCATATACTATACCATATTTTATTCCACTGAATTCAAAGTAATGCTAAACATGAAAAACAAACGTTAATCAATGTATGCACTCTTGCTGATTACCTGACTTTAAATGCTTAAATTATTCTCATTAGAATGATTTCATAACTGCAATTATAATCAGAATTGTTTCTGGAATTTGAACCCAGTGTGTACTTTGATATAACACTAAACAAATATTTGATAAAAAATACCAGCAATTGTGTAACGTATTTCATAGTGATTAATAACATATTCTTATTCATAGTTTTTAAAATTATTGGTATAGCTTTCAAATATTTTTATAAGCATAGGTTTACATTGTGGAATACATGCTCAGGGGAATATAGGAAATACATCCATTTCTGATAATCTATATCAATTGCCACTTCAAATCTCACATTTCTAAATTGTAACACTTTAATATTAGTACTCTTATGTTTGGGGTACCAGTAAATAAATAGATCAATTACTCTCATCTAAAATTCCTAAAACTAATTATCCTATGTAAAATAAGCAATGTTGGATTTTAGGAAAACTGAAACCAATAGGATTATGTAGGAAAACATATGAAAGATATGAAATAAGTAAACTGCAAAAGCTTTTCATACTTTAAAATCTTCTCTATGTAACAAAGCCAAAAAAGGATTATATATAATCCCCACAAAGTTTTATATATATAAAAAATGGAATGGTTTTATTTATATATATGTAAAATAATCCCTTGTAATCCTTTGTTGGCTTTGTAACACAGATGATATATTTATACTCTCCATGTAACTATAGATAAATAGATAGATAGATAGATAGATAGATAGATAGATAGATATACACACATATAAAACATTTGCTTATATTTTATCTTTTCATGTTACTATATGTATATAATTGTATTTGAATGGAATAATTTGACATTTCCTTAAGTAATGGGTGTTGATTGTATTTTCTGAAGATCACAATATTTTCCACGCATCAAGATAACTTAAAACATTGCCACAGCCCTATTCATAAGTACCCTCAATTCCATACTCTTAAATGTGTAGACTTGTGACTTGCGTGTGACCAAGAGAATGCAAGGCAGAAGTATTGCTTGCTCTTTGGCTGCCAAGCCTCAGTCATAATGGTAATGCAGCTTCTGTCTTGTTCCCTAGAACACCTGACACTGAAGCCTGGAATTGTCACGGAGGAAATCAAATGGCTCTATATCAACTATGCAGAGGGAAAGAAGCCCAGGTCACATGGAGAGAGCACATGAAAGTGTTCATCCTGAGTGTGCAACTAAAGTCTAGGCTAGCACAAGCAACAAGATCCACCAAATATGTGAGACAATCTCTTTGCAGGTAATTCCAGCTATAAGCAGCCAAACTCACCCACATTTTAAGTCTTTTGAATTAAGGGTCTAGCTACTGTAGAACAGAGACAAGCCATCTCCTCTGCACTTTCTTTGAATTTTCAGTCTTAGAATACATTAGGAAAAAAAAAAAAAGGATGTTTTAAGTAACTAAGTTTTAGAGTATTTTGATATATAACAAAAGTCACTAAAACAACCAAACAAAACTTAATTAATCAATGATACATTTGAAAATCAGTGATGAAAAATCTATCACCAACTCTGACTTTTTTCAGAAGGGCCCAGGCAAGTTTAAGAGCATTGTTGTGTGATACTCTTTGCTAGTGACAACTACCTGTGTGAGGCAATGCTACCAAACCCTCGGTGAACAGTTCTTGTGTTTAAATTATTATAAAGGAGCAATATGAAGATACTAGAGAAAATTTAATAACTAAAATATAAGTGAGGATGGAATTATTTTTGAGAAGGAATACACAGTTTTCAATTAACTTCCTACATGGAATAGTTTTCCAGTCTCAGAGACATGAAAGTAAATTACCTGATACTTCAAACTAGATAAATATTTCACAATAACACATTTTCTTAATAATAGATATACTTGAGATATTGAAATAAAGACAAAAGAATTCACAAATTTACTTTGTATGGTAGAATCCAGTCATCTTATCTGAAAAATAATTTATTTCTTTTAAAACAAAATCATCATTTATTTTTGAAATATACACTAAAATTGGTTAAATAAATACTAAAATTATTTTAGTTCATTTATAATGCTGTCTCTATTTTATTTACATATTAGAAAGAAAGACTAACATACAAGAATATATATTTGATGATGAAGCCTAGCATCTTACTTTTCAATAAAATGAATATACACACACAAACTGAATACACACAATAAGGAAATCTGGTGGTCAAGATAGTGACATATACTCCAACCTAGCTAATTTTCACCATGTGGAAATTCAGATGTTAGTTTGCCAGTTTCTAAGGTTCAAAAGGATCTTTAAATCAATATTACAGTATAAAATAGCCTGTTTTAATTTTGGACCAATACATTAGAGTTATTTAGTTCTGTAGTGTGACTCATCGAGTATAACATTAAACATGAGCACTAAGTGACAAAAGCAATATAAAGGCAAAAAGAAAAATTAGCATGGTGTGAGGAAGAAGTCATACTTGCTTATACTCCTACTAGTAATTTGAGGTTCTTGTACAAAAACAAAAACTGAAAAATTTCCCCATTTCAGCTAAAGATGAAATGTTGAATATCAGTCATCAGTATCAAAACATTATTGTAGGTAAACTGTGAAAAATGATTCACCACTAATCAGTAATGATGGCAAAAAGGAAGTAGATCACAAATGATCTGTTGAAGCTGCAATTTAAATTGAGCATATAGGTAATGAGAAGCAGTGTTCTCATTAAGCCAGGTATTGAAAGTTATTAGTTGCAAAATAAAGCTGAAGATCCCTGGGAAGTAATGCAATCCTATGCATACTGAAGGTCTGCAATGCTTTGTACATATATCTTTAGAAATTCATATAAAATTGGCTTCATAGTTAAGGTCATTTCACCCTTGTGCTTCGGGTGTTGGGAGGAAATTTGCAAAATTTATGAGAAAGTGCACTGCTTGTGTGGGAGGAAAATGTAGCTCTTCTGTACAGAAACTGAAGAAAAGATTTCTTGATCACCGCATTTGAGAGGGTTATAAATATTTATTTAGGAGATTCCTATGTGTATTCTATATGTACCACCATGAGTTCTAATGGATTTTTGCCTCAAAACCATCTGAAAGTGTAAAAAACAATCAAGAATCACAGTTTCTGTTGCAAGGAAAGAACTAAGATGTTGTCACTTCTGTCTTTACAAGGCATTTCAAGAAATTCAAACTATAGATTAACATCTCTCATGAACAGAAGTGAAAATACATCAATAAAATATGGACAAATACATAAAACCATTTATTAAAAGAATTACAACAATCAAGTGAGGTTTATTCCACCATGCAAGATTGTTTTAGCTTTTGAAAAATCAATTAACATAATCCACCATCCACCACATTGACAAAAGAAGAAAGATAATATGATCATATCAACTGACACAAAATAAGTAACTGACAAGATTTGTAAAGCACTTACGATAAAAAGAAAGTCTCAGCAAAGTAGGATAAGAGGAGATCTTTCTCAGTTTGAAAAGAAACATGTACATAAAGCTAGAGTTGACATCATAGTTAATGATGAGAAACCAGACACCTTCACCAAGAGAAGTTCCAATAGTTCTACAAAAGATCACATCAGAATTTTTTCAGTAGTCGATACAGAGAAATAAGAAGTAGATGGATTGAGAAGAAATTAATCTTTTATCATTTATGTGGAAAATTTCAAAACTCAACAATCAACTGGAACTAATAAACAATTATAGTAAAATTGAAGGATTCAAACTTATATATAAAAGTCAATTACTTTCTTATATGTCAGGAGAGAGCAATTTTAATTGGTTGTTTTTGAAAAAAAAATTATAATAGCACTTCCCACAGCAACTCAGTGAGGTTCTAAGCAACTTAGTGAGACCCTGTCTCTAAATAAAATATAATATAGGTCTGAGGATATGACTCAGTGGTTAAGTGCCCATTGTTGAATCCCCAGTATGAAAACAACAACAACAACAAAAAACTTTAAAAAGTACCGCTCCGCCAAATTAAATACTTTCCAATGAGACTAACACAATATGTGCAGGGACTATGGTGGAAAAACAAATATTATGAAAGAAATTTAAGCTGAATAAATGGCGAGAAATCCAGGTTCATGAACGAGAGCACTCAAATTGTTCAGTTGCCAATTCTTTCCACCTTTGAGTTACTAAATTCCACACAATGGCAGTCAAAATCTGACCAAACAATTTTGCACAGATAAACTGATTATAAAATATGTAAATATTTCCATATCACATGCCTGTAATCCCAGTGGTTCAAGAGTTTGAGGCAGGATCACAAGTTTAAAACTAGTCTTAGTCACTTAGTGAAGCCTGTAAGCAACTTAACAAGACCCTGTCTCAAAATAAAATATATGTTTAAAAAAAAGGTGGGAATGTGGCTCAGTAGATAAGTGTGTCTGTATTCAATCCTGATACTAAAATAAATCAAAAAATAAAATTTATACGTTTTTGTAAACACAGTTATACCTGCTTAACTCATTATAAACTGATTCTAAAACATCGGAAAATATCAATAATAACTTAATAATGAAAATGAGCAACAAACTTGGAAGGCTGATATTACCCAGTTCAACAGTTACTATAAAGGTACAGTAGACATGGCTATGTGTTTTTACTAAATTAATAGATAAGAACATCAATGGAACAGAATATAGAGCCCAAAATAGATTCATGCAAATATTGTCAAATTGATCGTTGACCAGAGGACAAAGGTAATTTAATGAAGAAAGACAGCATTTTCAGATGTTAATGTTGGAAAAAGTTGTATGTCCATATGCTTAAAAATAAATTAGGCAATGATCTTAAAACTTTCACAAAAATTAATTCAAAATAAATCACACAGCTAAATATAAAACACGTAATTATAAATTTTATTTAAAAAGTCACAAAAGAAATCTAGCTTAACTATGAAGATGACTTTTTGGTACAAATACCAAAATTTCATGAAAGAAGGTTTTGATAAATTGAACTTTATTCAAATAAAAGCTTCAGTTAAGAGAATAAAAATATAAACCACAGACAGAAAAAATTACATGGTAAAGGATTTATTTTTAAAACACAAAAGTACGTTAAGAAGTAAATATTTAAAAACATCAAACAAAATAGTTTGAAAAGATAAAAATATCTGGAAAATCTATAGATGGCAAGCAAGCCTATGAAAATATGCTTAAAACAATTAATCATTAGGAACACTAATTAAATCAACAATGAAATCCCATTATATAATTTTTAGGCACCACACATACAGTAAACATAACTTTTAGAATGATTTAAGGTGGTGGGGGGGGAACTATACCAATGCTAGTCAAAATACTGACCAACAAAGACTCATTCATTGATTGCTGATGGTAATACAACAACTAAACAGTACAGACACTTTAGAAGGACATTTGACAGCTACTACTTACAAAGTAAATAGAGATTTGGTCTATAATTCAAAATAGTATATAATTCAGAAATTGTTCTCCTAAATATTTACCCAATTGATTAAAAATTTTATCATTATATAAAACCAACATATACATATTTATAGTAGCAGTATTCATAATCACAAAAATCTAAAAGTAATCAAGATGTTTGTGAATGGATGAATATATGCATGGTTGTAAAATAGGATAGTATTCAATGATAAATATAATGTGATAGGAAATTATAAAATTTCTTCAAGGAATCTTAAGTAAATATTGCAATTGAATAAGTCTGAAAAGACTACATAGTATATGAATCAATTTATATGACATTTTGGAAAAAGCAAAACAATAGACACAATAGAAACATCAATCGTTTTTACAGATTTGAGAGAGTTTTTCACAAGTGACAGTGGTTTATAGGACAGTGAAAACATTCTTTGTGATACTGTATCCATGAATACATGACTCATTGATTGCTGTTGGGAATACAACAGCTAAACAGAACAGACAATTTGGAAGGACATTTGACAGCTACTTCAAAGCTAAATAGAGATTTGGTACATTTGCCAAAACCCATAGAAATTTGCCGCACAAAAAGTTAACCTTAACATATGCAGATTTATACTAATCATTTTGGAGGTTGGGGGAATCCCAGGAAGGATATAAACTGTCAAAACTGAAACTGACTGTATTACAAATGCAAAACACAACCTCAGCGAAGGCGTTGGGGGAAATAAAGGATGACAGATCACTGTGGTAATGGATGCAGTAGAGAATGTGCTAGGGGTACAGTATCCTTACCATGAAGAAACCTGACAGGCACTTTAGGTGATTAAGGTCAACATCAGTGATGATACCTCATGTGCATGTAATGAAACCTTCATCTGCTGTGACAAAAATAGCACTTTACCCTGTGGTCTTTCTCCCCAAAACTGATAAACCCATTCTAATAATGAAATAAAGTCAGACAAAAGTTTTAATAGAGGAACATCCTATAAAATGTTTGGCGATGTTCCTCAAAACTAGCAGTCATTAAAAACAGGAAAAGACTGAGAAACTTATTAAAATCTTTACTTGCCTAAGGTGCCATGGGAAGCAAATAAATATACTACCCTGGATGGAATCCTGGAACATAAACAGACATTATATAGCAATTGAAGAAATGTCAATAAACAATGGACTTCAATTAATAATAATAACTTGTCAATGTGGGTTCATTAATTATAACAAATGTGACTTTTTAATGTAAGATGTTAATAATAAGGTAAACCAGGACTGTAGATATATAGAGAAATTCTCTGTATTAACTTCTCAGCTTTTCTGTAAATTTAAACAGTTCTAAAAATGTCTAAGAATATTTTAAATAATAAATAAATGATAAAGCAATTATATCATTCCCTAAATTTTACAAAGTTGTCCATAGATTACTAGGACACAAAGAAGAGTCTGACATTTTACCAAATCACAACCACTATTATTTACAATAAAATAACAAAAAGGTTATCATTTTATTATTCATACTTGAAATGGATGATGACTCTCCTCTTATTCCTAAAGCATGAAGATTATAAATAATTATTTTAATGTTACCTACTTCATACTTCAGTTAAAGAACATTGACTTTAGTGTTACATTTTATTTTTCTTTTTTGGTTGTTTCCATTTCTGTCTGCTGAATTGAGAAATGTGTTGCTTGATATAGTTCATTGGCTCTGTGAAATATTTTGTGAGATCAGAGGAAAGACCTTTCATGATTTCTTGCCTGAGTAATGTTAGTCTCCTTTGGTGGTTTTAATAACTTGTTGGTCCTATGCAGTAATTGTGGCAGCTGTTCCTCTCTTTGGTGTCCTGAGTTGTGATAGGTCATCTTCTTGTAATTGCATCACTGCATTAAATACAAAAATATTTTGCTCCACCAAAATGTGGGAAACCTTTACATTACCCATGGATCCACAGGAAAATTCTATGCCATTCATTTGGTAAAGAAAGATGTTAATTCCTTAAGTTATTTTTTCCTCACTAATAACCCTTTTGTAGAATCTATAGAAAAAAAGGAACTAAAATGATTCACACTTAAGGAATCAATACTATTTTATATAATATAAACCCACAAAGTTCACTGCTAGGAGAAAAGTAACTTCTAGCATTTTAAAAAGAAGAAAAATTGCATGTATATAAAAAATTTACTTCTTAGTATCAGTAAATAGCAGCATTTTTCACTGAAGGATGTTTAAGACAAGATTAAAGTACATATACTCAAGAATATAAAAATAAAGCTATTCTTAAGGCCTATTATAACATAAAGTTGTTAAAATAAGTGAAACGAATAAATACAATTATTTTTATTTGTAATACAATATAATAGATATTTTAGGAAGAAATATTAAAGAATATGTAAAGGGAAATATAAAAGTTTTAAAAAATAAAATGAAAGTTTATTTTGAAAAAATAATTTACACTAACAGTTGTCATATTTGTGAGAAAATGTATAAATTATAAAAACACAAAGAATATTCTGGTGAACATCCTAGAAAATATAATAGTATTATCAAAATCTTCAAAAAACTTAAGAATGCAAACCAATGTTATTTATGAATATAGTTGATTAAATACTACATAAATATTAGAAGGTATTTATATAATAGCACTCTTAACAAAAATTACTTATTCCAGAAATGAAAAAGAGTGCATTACTGATGAACCAACAGCTTAAATAAAAACTTAAGGTAGGAAAAATACCTAAGAAAGAAAAACAGAAAGCATTTTAAAAACTCAACTTTAATTTCTTAAATAATGGATTTGTTCATAGTATACTGAATAAGTATCAGTAATGGAAGAAATCAAGATATCCATAAACTATGAAATATCTAGATATATTTAAGAATAGATATACAAGATACAGGAAATGAACATAAAGGGTAAAAATCTATTGCTTTTTGACAAAAATTGTCAAAGCGAATCATACATTACATGGATGGCACATCACCAATAATCCAAAATTTCTTTAAAGTTTAATTTTAAAGTTTCTTTAAAGTTTAATTCTAAAGTTTAAAATTTCTCCTTCTTTATATCAAAATTAATTTAAATGAATAAAATGAGATTTTGGATTTTCATTAATAGCCATGATAGAATAACAAGAATTAGACATAACTTTTCACTACAAACAAGAAACTGTGAAATCATATAAAACTGGCTGCAGACAGTGTACGACAGCAGCATAGGCCTGGAACTCATGGCAGAAGGAAATCCAATAAGAAGACCTCAATTACTCCGCATTCTGCCTGCAGGCAATTATTGGTCTGCAGATGGAGGGAAACATCACGAAGGTAGGAAAATAACTCCAGTGGTAAACATAACAATTCCCACAGCTTGCACAATTTGGGATACATTTGAGCTCAGCAAAGAAGCGTGGAGAGTGATCACATTATAGGGCTTTCTTTCAATTGAATGACTTTCTATTTTCTTGTTGTTTTCTTTTCCCACTCTAATTAACTTATATTTACTCAGTTCCTGCAACTTGGATTTGACTCCATGGCCTGTAGACCCAGGTAATTTATCTGGCCAACATTTCTTGAGTACAAACTGCATAAAAAGGGAAATAAATCCCAAACTCCTTCCACTGCAGCACTTTTTAAAACTAAACATTTCCTCTCTCTGATGATGACCATCCAGGCAATTCCTTTGTTATAAGCCTGTATGTACCAGGACAAAGGGTTAGGTTTATATTCTTGTTGAGGATTCAGAAGGAGAAAGTGGGGTTTGTTTAGGCACCTGTGTCTATGTCACTGCTGAAAGTAGTGTTCTACTACTCAGGAATCTGGTTTTTAAAAAGGACTATGTAGTCACACAAAGTAACTTTAATAAAGATTAAAATGACTCTATAGATATTGACTTGCAAAAGTGCCCAAGATTTAAAGTGAAAAATGCAGTTTAAAAACACCATGTTTAACTGGGTGCTGTGGGGCATGCCTACAATCCCAGTGACTCAGGAGGCTGAGGCAGGTGTACTATGAGTTCAAAGCCAGCCTCAGAAACTTAGTGAGACTCTAAGCAATTTAGTGACTCCATGTCTCTAAATAAAAAATAAGAAGGGCTGGGGATGTGGCTCAGTGATTAAACCGGGTTCAATCCCCAGTACCAAAAACAAATAAAAAACATCCTGTTTAATATGCAGACAACGATAGGGTAAGCCATCTTTTATATATTTTAAATTCTTAATATTAACAAATGTGATATTATATAGGGTTTTCACTTCTTTACACATGCATGCCTTTATTATTCTAGGTTCATGTATTATTTACATAATCACTTTTATATTTATTGTAATATACTACTATTGCTTAGTTATAAAAATAAAGTGAATCAAAAAACTGTACCTAACTTACTCCTTCTTCATAATATAGTTACAATGGGTCTTTATAAATTTATAGATGTTTGTGTTTGTATGATTTGGTTTAGTTTTTGGGGTTTTGGCATTTTGTTGTTGTTGTTTGTCTGTTTGTTTGTTTTGGGTTCTAAGGACTGAGTCCAGGGGCACTTAACCACTGAGCCACATCCTAGACGGTCTTATTTTTTATTTGGAGACAGGGTCTCACTAAGTTGCTTAGAGACTTCCTAAGTTGCTAAGGCTAGCCTTAAGCATGTGATCCTTCTGCCTCAGCTTCCTGAGCCCAAATGACAGGCATGCACCACCACTCTGGGGTATGTACAGGTTTTTGTTTCTAAATATAATGGAGTAGTTAATTTCATGTCAATTTTCCTACCTTGAAAACTAGAGAAGCTAGTTCATATACACATGTGTGTAGGCATTTGTGTACACATTGACTAATCCATTAGCCAATTAGAACTCAAAGGCCCTATTGTTATGCTCCTGTTTTTACTCAAGAGATTCAACTATTCTTCCCAGAGGCAGTATAAAACTTGAGGATCCAAACAGAAGTCCTCAGAATAGAATCACTACTAAGGAAGGATTGAGAAATAGGCAATTTCATGAGAATGAGAACAGAAAAATTGAGATTCAGAACTTCAGAGGTGACAGACATTGAAAGTACAGGGGTAAGATAGTGTTATGGACTGAACTGTATTTCCCCAAAAACTCATGTGTTAAAGTCCTAATCCCCAGTACATCTGGTTATACTGGTATTTGGAAATGGGACCTTTGAAAAGGTAATTGAGTTTAATGAAGTCTTATGGGTGGGCCTTAATTTAATATTAATAGTATCCCCATAAGAGATTAAGACCCAGACCCAAAGAGGGAGGACCTTGTGAATACACTGGAAGACAATACCCTACAAATCAGGAAGAAAGCCCTCAAAAGAAACCAATCTTGTGAATGACACTTTGGTCTTAGACTTCAGGCCTCTGTAACTGTGAGGAAATAATTGTCTAGGCTTAAGCCATCTGGTCTGTGTTATTTGGTTATGGTTATCTTTATAAATACAGATTTCAATGAGAAGGAAAACCCAAATGTTTGAGCCAAACACTGCGCTTATTTTTTCCTCAATGCATTTATTAAATTTTTACATTGTAAGGGTACATGAAAAAGATGCTAACCAAGAACCTAGTGTAAAGTAGAAGGAGTAGGCCAGGATTCTCATGCTGCTGAGAAAGCAGAACTGAAGTTCACATCTTGCAAGATCTTAATTAGAATCTTTGGAGACCATGCCCTAGTATCTGGTACTAAACAGAATTGGGAAAAGCCCTACTAAAACTACTATCGAGGCTTGAATTAGCTCTGGCTAAGATCAGAACAAAAGGAGATGTCACACTTGATTATCCACTTAACTTAGGGAAAGTTGAATCCTTTCTGTTGGAAAACAATCATTTCCATGACCTCAATAATTAACCATACCCATGTGAGTAATTCATTTAGGTCATACAAAGGAAATGGATAAAGAGAAAAGTTCACCCTAGAAATGAACATATAGATGATTCACTCGTTAGAGCTATGAAAGATAATTTTAAAAATTGCAGTGGTTAATGTGTCCCAGAGAATAGATGACAATATGTTTAGAAGTGATAGATTTTGAATAGTTTTTAGATGTGGATGCTAAAGAATTTCTTATAAAATTAGGTGTAGACTTTTAAATTTAAGAGTTAAGGATTATGCTAAAGTCCCAGGTTTTTCTGACCACAAACACTTGCTCATTTCTAGCACCAGTTCTCTGACAGCAGTTGAAAATAGCGCAGTTCAGTTCTGACATTGACTACAAGGACATGGATGGGGATATAGAGCTTCCATGTCCTCTTCAGATGTGCCACTCACCAGCATTCTGATGTGTTTAACCATCCCAGAAACTTCCTAGACCTTATACTTTGGTGCTATCTATGGAGGTTTCATTAACATGACTTATCAAACCATTTCTATTGGTGACTGAATTCAATACCCAACCTCTCTCCCCCTTTCCAAGGTTTGAGGTGGAGCTAAAATTTAACCCTCTAATAATGTTTTTCTAGCAACCCATTGCTTGTCCTGATGACACCAAGGGGCCTGCAAAGATTTTATTTCCACAGAGGGTCACACTCTGAGTTTCTAGGTGTATATGAATATTGAAGGAAAAATATACAATTTTACATTTGAAACACACACATTGTGGCTTATTTTACATCTAAATAAGATATTAGTGAAGTCACATTGTCCTTCAATGTTCTTTTGTTTATAAAGTCACATTTTATAAATTTGAGAAAAATTTATAGCATATGCTGTTTATGAAAGTCATTCAGTAGATCTAATGCATAACTTATTTGGGGCATTTTAAATTATTCAGACTTTAATATGTCTATTAATCAATTCAGAATATGCCTCTTTCTGGGCAAGATGTTACATGATCTATGCATTGTTTATTGTTGAACATTTATTCTCATTTCCTTTGCAATCCACATCTGAAGCTGGGAGATTACCAAGATCACATAATTAAGGGGAGAATAAATATGATTTTTATGTGTCTTAGCACATGATTTGACTGAGTTCCAAAGTTTAAAAGCAGTTTGAATTTTTAGTCTTCTGTCACATCTACTTTTAGACTTTACATTTCTTTCACACTTACTTATGGAGAAAAATGATGTCATTTTAAAAAAACATTTATTTAGACTGAATAACTATAAGAAATTAGCTTTGTTTTAAGCTAATCTTCAGTTGATTTCTGGGTACTAACAAAGTAATGAAGTATCACTATAAATGAATTTACATAAATTTTTCTAATTCCCTTATTAAATTTAATTATTTTATCATATTTTCCTCCTATGTGTGTGAGAGAGATATTTTCAGAGTTTTAACTCTAAAATTACGATCTTAGGAGATTTAATCATTCAAAATAATTTCTATTTTCAAAGTGCTATTTATATGATAAATCTGAAAAGTCAGCCATTAAGTCATTTTAAAGTACTCTAAGTATTTCCACAGAGCTGATTATCACTTAAATTCTAGACTCATGTGAGTAGAAAATTAGCCTATTCATTTACATTCTGGTTGAACAGGGAATTATTAAAATAACATTTCTAGTGTATTTGAGATAGAGGACATTAATCATTGATTAGTTGGGTGAAGACTCTCATCTTTAAATATAATATGTCAGTAGTTACCACGAACAATTGTTTAGCTATTAGAAATTATAACAACACTTGCTACCTAAAATGGCCATATGTTCCTATTTGCATTGGATCAGTTCTGGTGTATACCCAATATTCTTGCTAATCATTAATGATGCTTCTATCCTCACTCCAAAAAATGTCTTGGTTTGGGCAATAAATTACATCTTCACTTACTAATACTGCAGGCTTTACTTTACCTACGTATATAAGGATTTGATTATGTGCCAAGGATGATTCCCTTCACAACTGGTGAACTAAATACATAATAAATCTTATGTTCTAGAACAAATCTTCCAGTATTAGTTCAACATGAAGTGTGTATTCATCTTTCTCTATTCAGTAGCTCTTGCATAGATCTCAAACTAGTTACATGAATAAAACTGAAGAATGATGCATTTTTCCAACTAAGGTTTCAATCTAATTTAATAGCTATTTTTTAGTTTTTACATTGATAATTATCACCTGTTGAAAACATGAACAAGAAAATTACATTATAAATAACTTGTGTTTTTAAATGTTCCTTCTAAATACCTCTGAAATTCATGCCCTGCTGACACCTCAGTCTGGGTCACCAAAATTTCATCCGGAATTAAGGACGTGTTGCTAGTTGCTAGACATCCACTGTGGGCCTCCTAAAGTTTGTCCTCTCTGCTACACTTAGATGATTTTAAATTGAAATTTATTATTGTATATTCTTTTTAAAATACATCTTAATCATATGATCTATCTATTCATTATTGTTCATGATCAACAGTTGAATTTTAGTATAATTTTCAAGTTCTACGTGATTCCATACTTAGGAGCACACCAGCTCTGTGCTCTACTCCACACATTTCTGCTGTCTTACTCCAAACCCCAACCTTCTTGCCACTCCTTGAGGTAACATAGTATCTTCTACCTCTGCACATCCATTTATAGGTATTTTCCTTTGCCTAAACATTCCTTGTCCCAAACCCCATTTCCTCCAACCTATTGCTGCAACCTTTATCTAGATTCAGCTCCATTCCTAAGGGAAGAATTTCTTAACTAGGTAAGAGGATAGAACATTTCTGGTTGGTCCTGGAAATTCATTTCCCAATCTCTTTTTAGTAGCCTTGTCAAGATCTGGCTCAATTTACCTTAGGAGTGTGTAAGAACACAATAAGAACTTGTTGATGTTAGTGTGTCCTGTGTCAAGTATGTTTCTTGATAAGAAGAAAATGGTATTGGTATGCACACCATGGAACTTAAACTGCAATTTCTTTACCTGAGAATCTTGTACCTAGGTGTTCTCAACCATTCTTAGTCTCTCTCTCTCTCACACACACACACACAAACACAAAATATGGTGTTATATATATGCAACATGTAGTTTAGGATGTGGTTTGTTTCCATACTTAGAGTGATCTTAGCTGTGCACTCAGGTTAGATTTTCTCTACTAAAGCCTTGACCAGAACATATACAGAGGAACTGTGCTTGTCCTAAGATGTGGAAAAATGAGAGATCATGTAACTCTATATACCTTACTACTTCTATCCCTGCAAGATTTCCCTAATATATTCTATGCTACATGTCATGCCAGGGATTTCTGTCCTATGCACAACATTCAATCCCATCTATTTTATATTTTGAATTTTATGATTGTTATGGTTTGGATATGACTTATCCCCACAAAGCTCCTATATCAATGCAGGAATGTTCAGAGATGAAACGTTTAGATTATGAAAACTGTAATCTGATTGGTCCATCCTAGTTTAAATGGACTAACAGGGTGGTAAGTGTAGGCAGGTGGGGCATGGCTGTTGGAGGTAAGTCATAAGGGGTGTGATCTGGAAGGGTTCATCTTTCCTGTGGCCCCTTGCCCTTTCTCTCTCTCTCTATCTTGGCTGCCAGGAGGTAAGTAGTTTCCTCTACCACCCCTTCTGTCACCTTATATCAGGCCCAGAGCAATAGAGTCTAATGACCATGGACTGAGCCTGTGAAACCATGAGCCCCCCACTAAATAATTTCCTCTTCTAAATTGTTCTTGCCAGATATTTTGGCTGTAGTGACAAAAACCTTATTAATACACCAATATTCCTCTTTATTTGGTTTTCTATCTATGCTCCATGAAGTCATAGGCATATAGATAGTTTTGTTTCCAATTTCAATATAAGGTGACCAATTTCTGGCATAGTGCCCAGTACATAGAAAATTTTAAACATTCTGAAATGAAATACATATTTGATAAACATTTTAACCCAATGAAATGGATGATGTAATAGATATTTGGGGATATGACATTTCAATTTCTCATGTTATCCTACAAAGACGGTGATGAATTATATGAGTCTGGCAGGAGAAAGGACAAGCTTAATATTTGGTGTTATGAACCCTTTCTAATAACCTGATGTTACATAGATCATTTAAATTATGTAATTTATCAATTATAGCTATAAAGGAAGAGACATGATGCAATATTTGTCTTCATTTCAGAGACCAGTGACGACATGAATAGAATGTTAATGAACTGTATTAAGGAAGGAGGATGAGGGCAACTCACATTTAAGTATGCCCAAACCACAGACTCTAGAAGTTTCACTTTGCATGGATTCTCTTGTTTATTTCAGCACATACCAAAATAGAATCTCAAATAATATCTCTGGATTTGTCTTAATGAGTAATATATCTCATGGCAGTTTAGGGAGAAGGTGTTAAGAAATATAAAACTAATAAATAAATAAATTTTAAAAATGCAAAGAAAGATTTCTAAAATATTTGCTCCTGAATTTAAAATTTTTGCTTCTTTAATCTGTTACTAAAATAATTAATCATGGAAGTTCTGTTATTATAGACCTTATTGTGGTATATATTCACAAAATATTAGCTGTATATTGATGGTAAATCTCTGTAAATATGGACAGTTTACATTTCTCAAAATGGTTGCTAATATTTTTGCTAATATTGTTATAAGATCATGTTCTTTTATATTTATTGTTTTAAATAGTCTTACGACTTTTGTCAATCTCCTTTTTAATCAGTGATTATATATGAAATGATCTCATACTATGTAATATTTTATTTTGCCAAGAATAAATAAAGTATGGTAAAATATTTCAGAAACCTTAAGATTTGAAGAACAGTAAAAATGCATGTATTAATTTTTGTTATTTTCTTGTGAGGTTAACTTCCATTGATAACATTACTTGATTATCTGTTTTAAAATAAACAAAGACTATTTCATTATCTCTTCTCCTTTTTTAGAAGAAAATATCTAAATTTTTAATTGCTAAAATTTAGGAAAAAAGGAGTGTTTTGAAAACTTGTCATTGCAATTATGAATCACTGAAACAGAAAATAGATAACAAAAATCAAAAATACAAAATTTACAATATAAGAAAGATTATTAGACCTAATTTTAAGTTTCTTATAAATTAAAAAATAAGATCCATAATTATGAAATTTCAGAATATATACATATATTATGCATATTATATATATGCTATAGTTCCAGAATGGGGAAAATGCATAACTTAAACAAGAACAAAATTCATAATAGAATTTCCAGTATCTACATAATTTCATAGAGGATAAAAAATAATCTTTTTAATAATTTAAATATTTTTTAACATTGAATAGTATAGATGTCAAGTTTTTTAAATCCAAATATTTCACCTATCAGTACTGCATTAAATTTACTTCCCATGAATTATTTCTTGGGATGGTGCTTGAGACATGAAAGAGGCTCAACCCTGATGTGTAGCAGGGATTAAACCAAGAAAAAAAACCCTGGAATTATGGAAGAATGGATACCAACCTTCAAGGGAAGCTGAAGGTGACAGTGGAGCAGCAGTTTGGAGAGAATCCAGCACTGAAGACCCTTTCCTGCCTTATACTACACAAGGTCCACTGCAGACAAACAACAGGTCCAATGTGAAGGTTAAACATCAAGGCTTCTAGACAGTCCCGTAGGATGAGAACTGTACACCATTGGTTGGGTCTGTTTATTCAATAGGATACAGATGTACAAAATACAAAGCAAATAATAAAATGAACTGAACTGTATTAAAATAAAGAAATAAGAACATATAAAATGGCATAAATTAAGTGAATGAAAATAATATAGAGAATAAAAGTCATTTTCAACACACTGGATAAATTTATATGGAGGGAGTATCATCTATTAATAATGTGATAAGCAGCCCAATGAAAATATGAGTGAAAAACTTAGATACTTTATAAAAAGATAAATATAAACACCAAGCATATTAAATGATGTTCAAATATCTACAGAGTATCAAAAAACTAAGACATATCCACATTTTCTTTATTCATTCAGACTAAGAAAGTCAAGGGTCAAATGTTTCCTCTCATATGAAGAAGACAGATCAAAGTAAGGGAAGAAAGGGATGAGGGAAAAAAGTCTATGAAAATAGAAATCACAGGAGCAGAGGAAAAGGATTCAGAAGGAGAAGAGGTATGAAAAAAATGGAGAAATGGAAAGAAATTGACAAAATTATTCTATGTACACACATGAATATATCACAGTGAATTTCACTTTCATGTTTATCTAAAAAGCACTGATTTTTAAAAACTCCATAAGTAGAAGGAAAACCAGTAGAGTAGAGGAAATGGAACAAGAGAAGGGAGAAGAGTAGGAAAAGGGAAACCATTGGGGACTCAATTGGAGAAAATTATATTCTATTCTTATAAAATTGTGTCAAAATGAACCCCAATTATACACATAACTTATATGCACTCATCAAAAATAATAATAATTAAAAACTAAGACTTAATATGCTATATGATGGTGATGAAGAGCCCTAGAGATTCACTTATAAATTCCTCCAGAGTGGTGGTCTGTTTGCAGTAAAAAGTTAGACCTGGATGTTTACAGCAATATTTATTTTGGACAAATCCATTCTTGGACAAAAAGTGGACTAGTATTATATTTCGAAATTAGGGTAGATTACATTTTTGGTAATTCCTCCTCGTTAAGGCCACTAAGGGAGTTTTTATGTCGGACAATAGATTTAGGATATTGGAACTATAATGATGTAAACTAACACAGTGTAATATAGTTAAACATAAGCAAGGGTGTTAAGATTTTTATCAACAAATCAACTGGGCCATCTCCCAGTGTGTCTCATACACAGAATGCTTTTGGCCTGCAATATGGGGTGGGTGGGGCAAACAGTAATGTTGTTTTTTAACTCAGTTGAAAATATATTCCCTGTCCTCATGTGCTAGATAGGTTCAAGGAAAACAAACACCTTTCAATATCATAAATCCTACATAAGACCCTTCTACATGATTTAAATCCTGGATTATGAAGAAGAGGTGGTATATGGAAGGTGCTGCTTGCCATGCTTTTAAGGCTTTTTTGCTCAATGTATTCCTCTAGCAGCAGAGCGCATGTGCCTGTGTTTTGTGCAGGCTGACAATGTTGGGCAACTCTTACCACCTGCCACCTGCCAATCCTCAAGACTGATGACAGTTGCTGAATAAATATCAAACTTACTTGTTCCCTCAGGTCAGAATACTGTGTCTCCTATGTTCTATGCTATCTCCCAGTTTTCCCCAGTGGGATTAGTTTCCAGTTGCCTACAGTCGTAACCAGGTTGAAAATTTGTCATTTTTTGTTCTCTTTTTCTTCCCTTTTTCGATTGACCCTGCCTAGCCAGTTAGTATTTCCTAAGATGACCTCCCTCCCAAATAAATAAATTCTGTTCAGGGCCTCCTTGTGTAGAACACAAACTAAGATGAAAGAGGTCTTTATTTAAACAAGCTGACAATCTTTGAGGATTCTTAATTGTGGTATTATGCAAAGGAGCTGTGTGTATGATATTTTGTAGGTGAGATATTATGTATTGTGGATGATCCAAAAGATGTGTTTTATTTCCCTGATTTTTGCAGGTGAAGGAATTTGCTACACCAGGGGCTCTATATATACAAGTTCCTGGACGTTAGCACAGTATAATAGTGTGAGGCTTAAAAATACCTCTGAACTGATAGACCACTATAGTATTAGGATTTCCATAATAGGTGTTGCATACCAAAGTACAGACAGAAGGTTAGATTTGGGGATAATTATAATTTAATAGGAATCATCAAAGAATGTTACCTTCACTTTTCAATGATAAAGAAAGAAATTAAAGGAAAATTAGTGGTTACATTATTTTTTTACTTCCTGTAATTTCATATTGTCTAAGGTAATGAGGCAGAAGCAAGTAATCACTCAGGATTTCTCATTTTATATATAATTTTTTTTCTTATATTTTTATGTACACACACATGTATACACATTTTCTAGATATATACACACATTATATCATATATAAATTTGGATATAACACACTTCTTATTTTTACTTGTTTTATTTTGGTGTAGTCATTAAGGTGAAAAATCAAGATTCAGGTCAATTTTACTAGTTGTTGTTATATGCTTTATCTGCTTTAAATTTCTTTGAAAATTGCTCTCATACTTCGAAGATTATAAGAACAGTTATATGAATTGTTTTTTTAAAAATTACTTATTTGTTTTATTGTCTGTCCTTATGCCCAGAAGCTAGTTCTCTTACTATTTAATAATGAGAAAATGTCTAAGGAAGAAAATCAAATGATTTTTAAAAATACTTTGTCAAGCAACCCCATAACAGGAAAAAAATATGCAAGCACTTGAAAATATTCAGACAAATTTCCCCAGAGACATGGAATAAATTCTATCAGGAGAGAGACCAAAGGCTTTCTTGCCGTAATCATTATCAGTTCTTGATTGTAAGTTTGATAGGGTATCTGAATCCACAGTCATCAGTAATTTGTACAAAGACTAGGGAAGCAATTGCTTCTTAACAGGATTTATCATTCCTTTCTTCCTTATGTTATTCAGAATAAGAAAGCAAGGTGCAGACAATGAATCTGAGAGACAAACAAGTAAATACTTGGTGTTCAACATAGATTTATCTGCAATAAGCATAGAGCTTAATACAATAACATTTAAGATATCTCAAATGGGAACTTAGAATTTCTAAATTTTATTAAATTTTATTTAATTTTAAATTTAATACATCTATGAGCTTAGTAGAATGCAAGTTGTATATATATGTGTGTGTGTGTGTGTGTGTGTGTGTGTGTGTGTGCATGTGTACATATATGGGTCTACATGTGTGTGTGTGGGGGGGGTGTTGTTCCCAGACTACAAAATCAGTCAATATATGTTTCTTTAGAGATCTCATGGGTAATTATTCTTTTCTTTATATTTATTTAAAATATCTGGTAATTTCACTATATTAATAGAGAACATCCTTACATTTATTATGGGAGCACAGCATCACTTCACAAGAAACTTTACTTCTACAAAGACTGTAGTAGGATGATAATGGTTAAGAACACAGAATTTGTGAGCTGCAGCCCCTTGAAAAATATCTCATAAGCTATACAAGTCTTTGGGATTACAGATGGAGATTTTATAATTTAAAAGTGCCCAGCTACATAAGGAACTTTGAGGACTTCATTAGAGACCTTATTTATTCTGCACCAGAAAAAATATACCCAACAAGGGACAGAGTTACTTTCAATGTTCAGCCTTCTCTTTGCTTTCCTTCAGTCTCTTGATTATGTCTTTGAAATTTTTAATGAAGCTGATTGATTCTGGAGATCTCTGATTTGTGTGAACCCGTAGGAAAATATGATTCTATATGCTAGCTCAGTGTAGCATAGATACTAGAATTCTCTTTTAGACTCAAAATATTATGAAGGGTAACATGATACTGGGCAAGAGAAAGGGGACATGGAAAAATACTGAGGTTCTGATGCTTCACATGGCAAAGACTAATTATTTGATCTTTATATCAATTTTTTTTTTCATTTTAACAGATTTCAACAAGATTCTTCCTAATCTAGCAGGAGGTTGATTTTTCCCATTCTCACAGAAAGTCATGATGTGTAGGTGCAGAGTGAGCCATTAACCAATTTCTTACTTTTTTTGAGGACAAACTAAAATCCCAAACTCCAAAGGAGTCCAGAAACTATAAAATGGATGCATCTCTTTATGGTTATATTATTGCTCAAAAAAAATCTGAGATATCTTTAAGCATGTCCAGATCACAACAAATAACATGTCAGAACAATCTGAACATTGAGTGTCTTCTTCAGAACTCAGCTAGGCAAGTATTTCTACCAGAAACTGCCATGCCCACCAGGAACTATCAATCTTAGAAACAGAACAAAATAGGCAGTCCCAGAAAAGCACATGATAGTGATACCACTATTTACCAGTGACGAGTTCTGCTTCCTCAGGTGTTGAAGTATAACCTCAGAGAAGCATGCCAAGGCAAGCATATTAAGCAGGTTTTATTTAAATGTAATAATACAGACTTCTCCCTGGAGGGAGAAGGGGCGGCTGATGTTGTAGAATCTCAAGAAGTGAGCACGCCCTACATCTTTTATAGGTTAAGATCTCTTTTGTTCTCCAGTTCTCTCCCCACTTCCTGCCTACATTACTAGGCCTGGTTTTGCAGGTGAGATGCATAAAGTGAAAAGCAAATGGACAGGGGGAGGGCAAAGTGATTCAGTCAGGTAAGGGCCCAGGGGCATTAATTAGCAGCTCCTTCCCTGAAGTCCCTGACAAGCACAGGTAAATTTAATCAATGGGCTCCAGAGATCCTTGACATTCCATTCTCTCAGGGGCAGTCTCCAACTTCCAGAGGCAAATGGCTTTCATGGCCTTCATTTCCTCAATTTGACCCAATCCCCTATTTCTACACTAACTGCCTATCCCCAATTCTGGCTTCATTAGCTTAGATTTACAAATGGTGACTGCAAAGGCAGAACTGAAGACATGAATGGAAACTTCATTCTCCTTCACTTTTCATTACTGGCTGAGGTATGTTTAGGGTTCTTCTCTTTTGCCCTCAGAACTAAGTAACATTGGAGAGCTGAGCACAGCACCAGTTTTAGCCAAAAATTCACCTTCTCCTCACCATTGTAAAGCTGAAACAAAGATAATTCCGAAGCATTTACACAACATAATTTATTTCACAACAAATATTGATGCTAGCATTGTGAGAGTGATATAAGTTTGGAGATCAAAAATTTATGCCTGCATTCTAAGATAACAGTGCGAGGTTATATGATTTTAATATTTCAGTGGTTATCTGATTTCAATTTCAAGTCATTTTAATAAATATTTAACATTGAATATTATATACAAATTGTATTAGTCAGGGTTCTCCAGAGGAACAGAATCAACAGGAAGTATGATTATAAAAAGAGGATTCATTAGATTGGCTTATAGACCAGAAGCTGGATAGTTCACAATGACTTTCTGCAGGCTGGAGAGCTGGAAGAACCAGTAGCTGCGCAGTCCAAGAAGTGGAAGCCCCAGAACAAGAAGGATCAACAGTGCAACTCTAGTCCAAGACCAAGGCTTCTGGAAACTACCTGGAGAATCACTGGCAGAGTCCGCTTTGGAAGTGGGAAGAAGTTAGAGTCCAATATCCTCAGACCATTGAAGCAGCAATCAAAAACTCCTTCAAGAAGAGTCGAGCTTATGTCTGCATCTGCTTCCTTGTTCTTCCAGCTTTTATTCCACCCAAGTCATCCTATTGGGCGGTGCTGCCCATGTTTAGGGAGGGTCTCCACTTCAGTTTATTATCCCACATTCCAATCATTCCTAGACAGGCCCTCATTGACACACCCAGAAGCCTGTTAATAATCTACACCTTTTAATCCATTCAAGTTGACAGTTCAAATTGACTAATTTTTTAAAAAAAATTTCTTCTAATTAGTTAAATGTGATAGTAGAATGTGAGAGTAACATAATAGTAACCAAAATAGACAGGTAGACCAATGGTACAGAATAGAAGACACAGAGACAAACCCGCATAAATACAGTTATCTAATACTAGACAAAGGTGCCAAAAACATACATTGTAGAGAAGATAACCTCTTCAACAAATGATGCTGGAAGAACTGGAAATTCATATGTAGTAAAATGAAATTAAACCTCTAACTCTCACCCTACACAAAACTCAACTCAAAGTGAATCAAAGACTTAGGAATTAGAACAGGGCCTAATAGAAGAAGAAGTAGGCCCAAATATTCATCATTTTGGCTTAGGACCTGACTTCCTTAACAAGACTCCTAAAGTGAAAGAAATAAAATCAAGAATCAACAAATGGGATAGAATCAAATCAAAGAGTTTCTTCACTGCAAAGGAAAGAACAAATAATATTGGAGAAAAATGTTTGCTACCTACACATCAGATAGAGCATTAATCTCCAGGATACATAAAGAACTCAAAGAACTGAACACACACACACACACACACACACACACACACACACACACAAATACATCCTAGTCAATGAATTGACTAAGGAACTGAACAAATACTTCACAGAAGAAGAAACACAACCGATCAATAAACATATGAAAAATGTTCAACATCTCTAGCAATTAAAGAAAAGCAAATCAAAACTACACTGAGATTTCATCTTACTCCAGTCAGAATGGAAATTATCAAGAATACAAGTAACAATAAATGTTGACCAAGATGTGGGAAAAAAATATACTCATACACTGCTAATGGAACTGCAAATTGCTACAACCACTCTGAAAAGCAATATGGAGATTCCTCAGAAAACTTGGAATGGATCCGCAATTTGACCCAGTTAACCAACTCCTTGGTTTATACCATAGGTCTTAAATCAGCATACTACAGTGACGCAGCCACATCAATGTTTATAGCAGCTCAATCCACAATAGCTAAACTATGGGACCAACCTAGATGCCCTTCAACAGATGAATGGATAAAGAAAATGTGGTACATATACACAATGGAATATTACTCAGTCTGAAAGAAGAATAAAATTATGGCATTTGCAGGTAAATGGATGAAGCTGGAGAATATCAAGTGAAATAAGTCAACCCAAAAACCAAGTGCTGAATGTTTTCTCTGATATTCAGATGCTAACTCAAAATAATGGCAGAGGGGTAGAGAAGAATAGAAGTACTTTGGATTAGACAAAGGGGAATGAAGGGAAAGGAAGTGGAATAAAAATTGGACAAATAGAATGAATTAGACATTACTATCCTATGTGCATATATGATTACACAACCAATATAATTCTACATCACATACTACCAGAAAAATGAAAAGTTATACTCCATGTATATATAATGTGTCAAAATGTGATAAAATAACTCACACCAGGAGATCCTTATTCATTTTCAAGTGCACCACCCCTAATGACCAGAGGACCTACCAATGAAGTTTCCATCAGCTACTACATCCCCAATGTGGATCAAACACACAAGATATCAATCCTTGGAGACAAACCAAGGCCACACTACAGGAGGTTGTAACTAAATATTTAGTATTAGTTTTAAAAACAATGTTACAGTGAAATCACAGTGACTTAATAACTTCTAGATTATTTTGGATGTAGGTTGAAGATATGATTTCCAAGTTTCTAAAATTCAGGAAGTTGTGATTATTTACTTGCAACAAAGATGTCATTTCATAATTTGTAATTGTCAAGGTGATTCTGTGAAGCTGAAATCTATGGTAATATAGAAAACAATTTGGAAAATGAAAAATCAATTATAATTATGTTTTAGTCAGCTATTTCCCTACTGTGACTAAAAGGTCCTGACTGGAACAATTGTAGAGGAGGAAAAGTTTATTTGAGGGCTCATGGCTTCAGAGGACTTCTTAGTCCATAGGAGGCTGGTTCTATTCTTCAGAGCTGGAGGTGAGGCAGGACATCATGACTGGAGAGTGTGGTGGAGGGAAGTGGCTCACATGATGATCAGAAAGAGAGAGAAAAAGACTCCACTCTCCAGATACAAAATATATAGCTCATTGCCATGCTCCCAGTGAATCACTTCCTCCAGCCATACCCCACCTTCCTCTAGTTACTACTCAGTAATCCCATCAGGGATTAATTCACTGGTTAGATGAAGGCTGTAATCCAATCATTTATCCTCCAAACCTTCTTACATTGTTTCACATGTGAGCTTTTGAGGGGCACTTCACATCCAGTCCATACAAATTATATTTAAATGGATAACATGTTATGGTGGTATAGTAGCATGAGGAAAAACAAAAACTATTTTGGAGTAAAAATACACAGGAGTTCACCATCTTTTGAATGTAGTAAGTGAAAGAGGAGGTTCCAAGAATGTCCTCCATATCCCTTTGGATAGAATGGACAGCAAAATGGAACACACTGTAGGAGGGAATTGGATTGGCATGAAAGGTCATAAGGGAAAAAGGAATGGCATCATAAAATTATTTTGAGAAAATAATGTTCTCTTAAAAACTAGCTTGTGGTACACCATACCCTGGGTTATTCTCATTTTTCTTAATCACATATATTTGATAGTCCATTTTAAGTGAATAATGGGAAATAAAGAAGAAGAGACAGAGAAACTGGTGCCACCTGGTAGCGAAACTGGTTCTTTACATCATAAAGGAACTGACAACAATAAAGTCTTGGATTTACCAAAATAATGAAAACTGTTATTTTCAGTGAAAGTTACTGGTGCTTGGTTTTAATAATAAACATTAAAACAGACAACAGGGCAGAAATTTCTGCACATTTACTATAAGTGAAGGACAGATTTATAATAATTCTTTTCCAAATTATACACCTATTAGAAAGAAGAAAACAGTTTTTTGTTTTGATATGAGAAGACCACATTTAAATATTTTAGGATATTATTCAGCAATAATTCAGAAATTTAATGTGAGTTTATGTAAACTATTTCTAATGATCATGGAGACTGGACCACTAGGTAGGTATACTCAACTATTTAAAAAAATATATTTTCAGGACTGGGGAGATAGCTCAGCTGGTAGAGTGCTTGCTTTGGCCCTGAGTTCGATCCCCAGTACTGCAAAAAAAAAAAAAAAAAAAAAAAAATATATATATATATATATATATATATAAAATTTTATGTTCCTATTCTTGAATCTTTAATGAAGTATATTTATTCATTTGTTAGAAGATTGAAAACTGTCACTGAACTCATAATTATGTAGTAGAAAGTATTTCTTATTCAATAACATAGTGCCCAAAATTATGTATGAGTATTTGGAAATTAAAGTAGTTAAATAGTACATACACACAGAGGCATTATGTAGCTTTTGACTTACATTGCTGACTTATTCAGTCATACAATCAGTGGTAAACCTAGACATAATCCTTCCATATACTTCAGAGTAACAAGCCCCAATTATATGTTTCCAGACTGCACTGTACTAAGACATTGATATTCATTTAATAGAAACACATTTTTATGTCTCATTCAGTAATAGTTAACTTTCATCAAAAGTGAACACTTTTTCAGCTGAAGAAAGTATCACAAAGTCTTAAAAAATATTTAGAATCTTAAAAATATTTACATCTTTTATTAATATTTCATCATTTTTGAGGAGTTAGAAAAGTAGAAACATGGATTAAACTTTGTTCACTGATGTTTTACATATTTGAAGAAAATTTATAATCACATTTCCCTAATTTTAGTACTTCAACCATCACTTTCTATTCCTATGTTGATCATTGGAGGAAAAGATTGTGCTACAATTCTATAGCTAACTCAACTCTTGCACACATTTTTATTTAAAAAAATAAAGGTCTAATTTATGTTGTTTTATTTAGTTGCCCATAATCCTTCAACTTATCAAAATATTATGATTTCTTTCAGAAGTCCAAATTGTTTCCTAAATGCTGTTTGACATATAGAAACACATTTCCCTGAACCCAGCTGCTTACTTGAAAGAAAGGAAAGAGGTCATGTGACTTTCTTATGTGGTGCTTAAATAGATACATTCTCCTTTAAAGGTCAAATGTCTATAAGCCTGTTGGTTTCTGGTCAATAGGTTTCTCTGTTGAAGGCAGAAAGGGAATAAGGATTACCTAAAATGAGACTACTGTGACTGCTATGTGTGAGGTGAACATGTATTGACTAAAAAACAAAACCTGCAGCAGTTTAGCTTATTTTTTTATATTCAGGTCCTGCTATTGAGATAATATCTGCCCCTTAACTTACCAATACTGTGTATATACAATCTAGATAGAAAATTCATATTGGATATTCAATTATAACTGTATGAGGGTCAAGAGAAATTTAGTAAGCATAATATATGAAATTTGGAGACCATGAAATGAAGTTTTTATCTCTTTTTTTTATTTTAAATGTATTTTTTAAAAGTATCAATTTAAAGATTTTGACAATTCTAAATATAACAACCTGAATGGGAATTATTTTGTATTTCATTCAAAAAGATCTACTTAACATAAATCTGGTATATTTTGAAATTCAAACAACTTGCCAGGGTAAAACATGGAATGTTCAAGAACATACACAAACATTCAGGCCCTTTTCTAAAAATAGAAGTTCCTTAGGTGTTGGATATTCAACTATGGAGAAAAGTATAAAAGGTTATTTTTCCTTTAAAAAATACATATCATGCTTCAGTTAGCATTGTACTAAGTAATTGTGGATTCATGATTGTATGAATAGCTCTATTGCAGGATATTTGAGGTTTCTATAAATATAATGCCAACAAGGGAATTTTTATTAAATTACTGATACATTTTGTCTACCTGGGTACTCACTGAATTCTCAAAAAAAAAAAAAAAAATTAAAAGAAGCATCAAGAAAAACAGGTTTTTCTGATTCATTATATTTTCTGGTTAGATCAAAAGGCAAGAAAATAGGGAATCAATATCTAACAACATACTTTTCAAAAGTCAAAAAGGTAAAAGAAAAACCGATATGCCAAACTTTGGAAACTCATTAAAATACTAAACACCATATCTAAAACATCCCCTAAATCAATGTCTTTCTCACTACCACCATTCTTTATGTGGAATTCAGACTTGAAATGAAATTTTATATTTGTTTTGTCAGTTCTTAGTGCAGTTTAAAAATTGTCAATGGTATTTAATTTTAGTGAAAGCTTTTTATTTGCCTCAAATGTAATATGTATTTGATTTTTGTTTTTGAAGAAAAATCTGTCAAATAACAGTACTTTGATGTGAGAACCATTTAGGATATTTACCTTTATGGCTTGAGGTAAGAAAACAAAGTACATTTCAATATTGGAGCTTCCAAAGAAATAAAAATACATATGTTAATATGAGAAAGTTACAGAAATACAATTAGATAATTTCTTATTTTACTTATTTTACTAACTACATGAATAAACTTTGCACCTAGAGAAGAATCTACGGATACAAGAAGAATCTATGCTTTAAAATTAAAATGATGGAATTTCACTAAGTCAATAACATAATCCGTTTATAAATATAAACTACTAGTTATGAGATCAGGCCAATTTCTTTACAGCTGACCATCTTAGAATTTTACTGAAATTCATTGTAAACTTATGAGATAAATATACTAAAGTTGTCATAGGTTTGTGTACATTTTTCTCCTGTGGAGACTCTTTGTAAGCTTCATATGTTTTCAGAGCTTAATGAAATAGTTTTAGGTACTGAAGTCTACTGTATGTGAGAAATTTTCTTTTTGTTGTCTCCTGAACATACTGCAAACACTTCATTTCACATGTTCTATTGAGACTTTTCTCCTTCCTTTGATCTACCTGTATTTGGACTACATTCCAAGTTGGCTGGAATTGATATAAAGACTTCACTTGAAAATACATTTAAAAAATAGTCCTTAAAGTCCTATAGAATATAAATAAAATTTATCCACTTTAATGTATTAAAAAGGGTAAAATCTATTATTGTTTTAACTTAAAACATTGTGTTTCTATGATAACTATTATTTTTAAATAAGACATTATTTCTTTTTTTCTTTTTTCTTTTTTTTATTGTAAACAAATGGGATACATGTTGTTTCTCTGTTTGTACATGGAGTCAAGGCATACCATTTGTGTAATCATAAATTTACATAGGGTAATGTTGTTTGATTCATTCTGTTATTTTTTTTCTCTCCCCCCCACCCCTCCCATCCCTCTTTTCCCTCTATGCAGTCCTTCCTTCCTCCATTCTTGCCACCCTCCTTAACCCTAACCCTAACCCTAACCCTGACCCTAACGCTAATCCCTCCCACTCCCCATTATATGTCCTCATCCACTTATCAGTGAGATCATTCGTCCTTTACTTTTTTGAGATTGGCTTATCTCACTTAGCATGATATTCTCCAATTTCATCCATTTGCCTGCAAATGCCGTAATTTTAGCATTCTTTATGGCGGAGTAATATTCCATTGTACATATATGCCACAGTTTCTTTATTGATTCATCAATTGAAGGACATCTAGGTTGGTTCCACAATCTGGCTATGGTGAATTGAGCAGCAATGAACATTGATGTGACTGTATCTCTGTAGTATGCTGATTTTAAGTCCTTTGGGTATAGGCCAAGGAGTGGGATAGAGGGTCAAATGGTGGTTCCATTCCTAGCATCTGAGGAATCTCCATACTGCTTTCCAGAGTGGCTGCACTAATTTGCAACCCCACCAGCAATGTATGAGTGTTCCTTTTTCCCCACATACTCTCCAACACCTATTGTTGCTTGTATTCTTGATAATCGCCATTTTAATTGGGGTGAGATGGAATCTTAGGGTAGTTTTGATTTGCATTTCTCTTTTTACTAGAGATGTTGAACATTTTTTTCATATATCTGTTGATTGCTTGTAGATCTTCTTCTGTGAAGTGTCTGTTCATTTCCTTAGCCCATTTGTTGATTGGATTATTTGTCTTCTTGGTGTAGAGTTTTTTGAGTTCTTTATTTATTCTGGAAATTAGCGCTCTATCTGAAGTATGAGTGGCAAAGATATTCTCCCACTCTGTAGGCTCTCTCTTCACATTACTGATAGTTTCCTTTGCTGAGAGAAAGCTTTTTAGTTTGAATCTATCCCAGATGTTGATTCTGGCTTTTATTTCTTGTGCTATGGGAGTCCTGTTAAGGAAGTCTGATCCTAAGCCAACAAGTTAAAGATTTGGACCTACTTTTTCTTCTCTAAGATGCAGGGTATCTGGTCTGATTCCGAGGTCCTTGATCCATTTTGAGTTGACTTTTGTTCAGGGTGAGAGATAGGGATTTAGTTTCATTCTGTTGCATATGGTTTTCCAGTTTTCCCAGCACCATTTGTTGAAGAGGCTATCTTTTCTCCATTGCATATTTTTGGCCCTTTGTCTAATATGAGAAAATTGTATTTATTTGGGTTTGTGCCCATGTCCTCTATTTTGTACCATTGATCTACCTGTCTATTTTGGTACCAATACCATGCCGTTTTTGTTACTATTGCTTTGTAGTAGAGTTGAAGTTCTGGTATTGTGATACCCCCTGCTTCACTCTTTCTGCTAAGGATTGCTTTAGCTATTCTGGGTTTCTTATTCTTCCAGATGAATTTCATGATTGCTTGCTCTATTTCTGTAAGGTACATCATTGGGATTTTAATTGGAATTGCATTGAATCTGTATAGCACTTTAGGTAGTATGGCCATTTTGACAATATTAATTCTTCCTATCCAAGAACATGGGAGATCTTTCCATTTTCTAAGGTTTTCTTTAATTTCTTTCTTTAGTGTTCTATAGTTCTCATTGTAGAGGTCTTTCACCTCTTTTGTGAGATTGATTTCCAAGTATTTTATTTTTTTCAATGCTATTGTGAATGGGGTAGTTTTCCTAATTTCTCTTTCTGAAGATTCATCACTTATGTACAAAAATGCATTGGATTTATGAGCATTGATCTTGTAACTTGCTACTTTACTGAATTCACTTATGAGTTCTAAAAGTTTTCTGGTGGAATTTCCAGGTTCCTCTAAATATATAATCACGTCATCAGCGAACAGGGATAGTTTGAGTTCTCCTTTTCCAATTCGTATCCCTTTAATTTCTTTGGTTTGTCTAATTGCTCTGGCTAGAGTTTCAAGGACGATGTTGAATAGAAGTGGTGAAAGAGGGCATCCCTGCCTTGTTCCAGTTTTTAGGGGGAACGCTTTCAGTTTTTCACCATTTAGAATGGTATCGGCCATGGGCTTAGCGTAGATGGCCTTTAAATGTTAAGGAATGTTCCCACTACCCCAATTTTTTGTAGTGTTTTGAGCATGAAGGGATGCTGTATTTTATTGAATTCTTTTTCCGCATCTGTTGAAATAATCATGTGATTCTTGACTTTAAGTCTGTTGATATGGTGAATGACATTTATTGATTTCCGGATGTTGAACCAACCTTGCATCCCTGGGATAAAACCCACTTGATCGTGGTGCACTATCTTTTTAATATATGCGATTTGCTAAAATTTTGTTGAGAATTTTTGCGTCGATGTTCATTAAGGATATTGGTCTGAAATTCTTTCCTCAATATGCCTCTGTCTGGTTTAGGTATCAGGGTGATATTGGCTTCATAGAATGAGATTGGGAGGGTTCCCTCCTCTTGTATTTCATGGAATACTTTGAGGAGTATTGGAATGAGCTCTTCTTTAAAGGTTTTGTAGAACTCTGCTGAGAATCCATCTGATCCCGGAGTTTTCTTTGTTGGTAGGCTTTTGATGACCTTTTCTATTTCATTGCTTGAAATGGATTTATTTAAGTTGTGTATGTCCTCCTCGTTCAGTTTAGGTAACTCATATGTCTCTAGAAACTTGGTGATGTCTTCGAGGTTTTCTGTTTTGTTGGAGTATAGATTTTCAAAATAGCTTCTAATTGTGTTTTGTATTTCACTCGTGTCTGTAGTGATATTTCCTTGTTCATTCTGAATTTTAGTAATTGGAGTTTTCTCCCTCTTTCTCTTTGTTAGTGTGACTAAGGGTTTATCAATTTTGTTTATTTTTTCGAAGAAACAACTATTTATTTTGTCAATTTTTTGTATTTTTTTTTTTTTTGGTTTGTTTCAATTTCATTGATTTCGGCTCTGATTTTAACTATTTCCTGTCTTCTACTACTTTTGGTGTTGGTCTGCTCTTCTTTTTCTAGGGCTTTCAGCTATAGTGTTAAGTTGTTTATTTGTTGATTTCTACTTCTTTTGTTGAATGCGCTCCATGAAATAAATCTTCCTCTAAGTACTGCTTTCATAGTGTCCCAGAGATTTTGATATGACGTGTCTTTGTTCTTGTTTACTTCTAAGAATTTTTTTATTTCCCTCCTGATGTCTTCTGTTATCCATTCACCATATAATAGCGTACTATTTAATCTCCAGGTATTGGAGAAGTTTCTGTTTTTTATTCTGTCATTTATTTCTAATTTCAATCCATTATGATCTGAGAGAGTACAAGTTAGTATCTCTATCTTTTTGAATTTGATAACAGTAGCTTTGTGGCATAAAATACGGTCTATTTTAGAGAAGGATCCATGTGCTGCTGAGAAGAAAGTGTATTCATTCTTTGTTGGAAGGTATATTCTATATATGCCTGTTAAGTCTAAATTGTTGATTGTGTTATTGAGATCTATGGTTTCTTTATTCAATTTTTGTTGGGAAGATCTATCCAGTGGTGAGAGAGGTGTGTTAAAATCGCCTAGTATTATTGTGTTGTGGTCTATTTGATTCTGGAATTAAGAAGGATTTGTTGGATGTACATGAATGAGCAAATGTTGGGGGCATAGATATTTATGATTGTTATGTCTTGCTGATTTATGCTTCCCTTAAGCAGTATGTAATGTCCTTCTTCATCCCTTCAGACTAGTTTTGGCTTGAAGTCCACATTATTTGAAATGAGGATGGATACTCCAGTTTTTTTGCTGTGTCCGTGTGCATGGTATGTTTTTTCCCATCCTTTCACCTTTAGTCTATGGGTATCTCTCTCTATGAGATGAGTCTCTTGCAGGCAGCATATTGTTGGGTCTTTCTTTTTAATCCAATCTGCCAGTCTATGTCCTTTGATTGATGAGTTCAGGCCATTAACATTCAGGGTTATTATTGTGATATGATTTGTATTCCCAGTCATTTGACTCATTTTTGTTTTATGACAAGATTTGGTTTCTCCTTTATTTGGCTATTCCTTTAGGCTAGTTCCTCCCTTTGCTGATTTGCATCGTTGTTTTTCATCTCTTCCTCATGGAATATTTTGGTGATAATGTTCTGTAATGCTGGCTTTCTTTTTCAAATTCCTTTAGCTTTTGTTTATCATGGAAGGATCTTATTTCATCGTCAAATTTGAAGGTAAGTTTTGCTGGGTGTAAGATTCTTGGTTGGCATCCGTTTTCTTTCAGGGCTTGGTAAATGTTGTTCCAGGCCCTTCTAACTTTTAGGGTTGAATTGAAAAATCTGCTGATATTCTTATTGGTTTCCCCCTGAATGTAATTTGATTCTTTTCTCTCGTGGCCTTTAAAATTCTGTCTTTATTTTGTATGTTAGGTGTTTTCATAATAATGTGGCTTTGTGTGAGTCTGTTGTAATTTTGTATATTTGGAGTCCAATAAGCCTCTTGTACTTGGTTTTCCATTTCATTCTTCAGATTTGGGAAATTTTCTGATATTATTTCATTGAATAGATTGTTCATTCCTTTGGTTTGTTTCTCTAAGCCTTCCTCAATCCCAATAATTCTTAAATTTGGCCTTTTCATGATATCCCATAATTCTTATAGATTCTGTTCATGATTTCTTACCATCTTCTCTGTTTGGTCAATTTTGTTTTCTGGATTAAATATTTTGTCTTCAATGTCTGAGGTTCTGTCTTCCAGGTGTTCTATCCTATTGGTTATGCTTTCTGTGGAGTTTTTAACTTGGTTTATTGTTTCCTTCATTTCAAGGATTTCTGTTTTTTTTTTTTTCAATATCTCTAACTCTTTATTGAAATGATCTCTTGCTTCCCGTATTTGCTCTTTTAACTGTTGATTGGTGTGATCATTTAATGCCTGCATTTGCTCTTTCACCTCCTCCTTGAATGCCTGCATTTGTTCTTTCATCTCCTCATTTGCTTCCCTGATTGTTTTAATTATGTACATTCTGAACTCCCTTTCTGACATTTCTTCTGCTATGCTGTCATTGGGTTTTATTGATATAGTATCTAGGTTTGTTTGGGACATTTTCTTCCCTTGTTTTCTCATATTGGTCAGATGTCAGTGGGACTCTGAGATATTGCAGATTTTCTCTATTGGCTTATAGTGTCCCTGTAGATTTCCAGTATACCACCTCCCAGCCTTCAGTAGCTTGAAATCTTGGAGGAACTTGATAATGCAGTGCTTCCGAAGAAAGCTGCCCCTATCCCACTACTGGTTCCAGGGCTTGGAGCTGGCTCTGTGTGAAAAGGTTCTCACTGGGTGGTCTGCTCCGAGAAGCTTACTGTGAAAGGAGCCTGCCGCCTGAGGGAGCACGGCTGCTTAGGGAAGTCCCTGGCTGCCCTGTCCTGGTCCCTGAAGCTGCCTGCAGGCCGGAGTTTGCCGCTGGCTGCAGGATTTGGAGCTGGTTCTGTGCAGAAAGACTATCACTGGGGGGCCTGCTCTGAGAGACTGGCCGTGTGGAAGGAGCCCACCGCTGGAGGGTGCAGGGCTATCTGGGGAAGACTCTAGCTGCCCTGCCCTACTCTGAGAAGCCTCCCCTGTCCAAGCCTGCCGCTTCACCTGATGGGGGAGACTCACCCCGTGGCTCTATTTCAGTCCGAGTCTCTCAATGCCTCCTCTTCTTGAATCCTAGGTTCTGGAGCAACAGGAGATGCAGTTACCCTCTAGTCTGCCATCTTGGATCACCCCATGGAAAGAGACTGCCGCCGGAGGAAGCAGGGCTGCTTAGAGAAGTCTCTGGCTGCCCTGCCCTGAATAAGACATTATTTCTACAATAAGTTTTCTTAGAAGTTACACTAACTTGGTCAGATAAGGCAATTGTGAAATCTTAAAATGAACTTAAAATAATGACCTTTTCCTATTATTAAACATGGCACTAGATGATTTAGCAGATAAGTAATTATGCAAGGACTGAGATGAAGCCAAGAAAATAAATTGTCATAAAATATAAATCCTGGAATGTAGTTTTGAAACTATCCAGATTCACACTTGTTCCATATTTAAAAAATGAGTTACATATATAAGGCCTAGGAAGTTTGTTTTAAGCTGATATAACGTATTTATTCTACTGCAGACAGAATATGTGGCAGTACTTTTGAAAGGATTGTTTTGTCAGATTTTGGTAAGGATCATTACTATAAACCTGAGGTTGAATTTGGCATTAATATCAGTAACAATGTCATTATTTATGTGGAATGAGTTGATGAGAAGGATAGTCCTGATGAAGATACAGATTTTTCTATGGTTTAATGTCTTTTCCCTCTTAGGAAATGATATTTTGGCAGTACTATAATAATCTGCCTTTCAAGAAACTTCATTGCCATATGAGAAATTCAAAAGGCTTGTACTGTATTCCTGACAAGGTAGCAATTTAGTATCACAGTAGACCCACAAATGCAGAGGACTGAATAGGGAAAGAAATGAGGAGGTGTGAGAGAGACACAGTGTGGGAGACTGTACTTGCTGTGAAGCCACTCACTCTACTGCAGGGGTAAGAGCCTCCGCCAACCCTTCCTGGCATCTGCTGACATGATGACATGCCTTATTTCATGCTCCATTGAAAAAGGATGCAAGAGCTCAGCGTTAATGTTCGTTGTCACTTTTCTCTCTCCTGCTGATATTAAAGCTTTCATTACTGTGTGTAAATGCACTGCAGCATGCAAAGCAATATTCTGTGGGTCATAGTCTCTCCTGTCATTATTTGGCCTCTGAAATGGGTGCACAGTTTTGCTATATAAGCTCACTTCCATATTCCGTACTTCAAAACAGTGGTTATAGGTAGACAATAAAAATTGCAAAATAACATTTTCCAGATGGAATTCCTATATCAGTAAAATTTCATCAATATTTTACATATATATGTATGCATATTATATATGTATACAGGAGAGAGAGAGAGAGAGAGAGAGAGAGAGAGAGAGAAAGGAAACACTAGAATCCAGGAGCACAAACTAGAACTCAAGAAGACAAATTAGACATTTAACTGACCTGCATCTTGACCCGCTTGGATACAGGTCACATGGGAGAAGATGACACCTTTTGCAATAAAGCTGCATACATTTACCTTAAGACTTTGAAAAGACAGAAGAAATGGTATGTGTTGGAATCCAAAACTATGTAGGGAAAAATGTTCTTACATTAGAGTTCCAACATAGCTAAATTGAGACAAGATAAATTACTATACTATCACTCTATTTGTGTGAAATAGGTGACACTATTCTGTGGAAATCTCCCCCAGACCAGAAATTAACAAAGATTTATTGTATAAAAATTATATGTTCATAGTGACTCTGAGATAGCTCTGTCCCATGTGTGACTTTATTCTGGACTCAGCCTGATGGAGCAGCTTCTAATTAGAACTTGCTACTCATCATGGCTGAAGAGAAAAAATAGTGGCAGACAATGCACTGCTCATAAAGTTTTTCTGCTGATGTGGCATACAGTACTCTTGCTCTCTACTTGCTCCACAAAGTTCTAGAGCGGGTCTGATGTCAGTGGGCCTAAGGAAGGAAAATGTGCTTCAGGAGGGGGAAGCAGGTATTTTCAAATGGTAATACAATCTTCTATAGTGGACACTTAATGTCAAAAATGCTTCTGAATTCTTTGTTCTATATGGATGTACTCTCAAATGATGCTACAGTGTGCATGTGGTGTAAGTGTGTCCCTCAGGTGTTCATGTGCTGGAATTTTGGTTGCCAATGTGGTGATATGAGGAGTGATGGAACTTCTAAGAGGTAGGATTTAGTGTAAGATCATCGATCACTGGGGAACTGCCCTAAGAAGGGATTAATGTAGGTTTTATGGGACCCTGCTTTATTCTCCCAATAAAAGTTTGTTTTAAATGAGAAAGCCTAATGCCTGAATCCCTTTCTGACTCCTCTTCTCTTTGTAGGATGGATTCTACATGCATATATCCACTGTAAGTCATCTGCCATTAGCAACTCAGCAGAGCTGAACAGAAGCCAACGCCATGCTCTTGAACTTCCCCAGTTGTGAACCTCTATTCTTAGAAAGCACCCAGCTTCAGGTATTTTGTAATAGCCACAGAAAATAGACTAGTACACAACTCTCTAGAGAAAGCAGCCAAAATGCAATTTGGTTATGGCATCAGACTCAAATCCAGGTGTGTGTGTGTGTGTGTGTGTGTGTGTGTGTGTGTGTGTTCTTGCTCCAAAGATCTTAAAACAACATAAACAACAAACAAATAACTTGCTTCCTTTGTACTCTGCATATAATGTTGGGAGAGGGAAAGAAAAAACACAATGAGATACAAGTGCTAAAAATAAACACTAGTGAGAATAATAGGAATAACAAATGTGATACACTGAAGTAGTTCTGTTATTATGACTCCAGTTCCTCTCTGTGGGGAGTGTCTTCCAATTTATGCTTTTCTGAGGTTGTGACTTTGCAGTCTGGAAGGCCTTTCTTTTCCATTCTTCTACTTGACTTCACTTGAAGAGGACATTGGAGAGTTTGTCCTCCACAGCAGTTGAGCAGTTTTCATACATTCCTCCTACATGTAGAATGTTGGAAACCCAAGGATCATTTCATGCGGTGAACAACCATAATGTAGTTTGGCAGTTTCTGCAGTTGACTTTGAAAATTTAGTCTCTTTTCAATTTGATTCTGTTCCATGTGCCAGAAGACACATTCAAAATTTCTTTTAACTGTTTTAGACTTTTTTGTGGTCATTTTGAGCCTACACATTTGCTATCCAAGAGCTACATGCTGATTCTCTTCACAAGAGTAGTCTTTCAACAAAAACAGTTTATTGGTCACTACCTTAAAAGGTTTACCAATTAAACTGCTAATTTGATCTTTGAAACAATGTTGTATTTTCATTGTTTTTTGTCATTAAGATATTTTCTTAATTTTAAATTTTAACGTTTACCATCTTTAATGCCCCCTGCAAGATTTTATGCATAAGGCAATGCAGAGATGATTCAGAGGAGAAAGATTAGATGAGGGCTATAAAATCATCAGTGGATTAATCCATTTGATGGATTAGTAATTTGAATGGATTACTGGGTAGTAACTATAGTCAGGTGGGACGTAGTTAGAGGAAACAGCTCACTGAGGTTGTGGCCTTGACTGTATCTGCATATGGGTCCTTCTTTTCTCTCTGCTTCCTGGTTTTCTTGAGCTGAGCAGCTTTCTTCTGTCACACCATTCTGCCATGATGTTCTGCCTCACCGAGAGTGCAGAGCAAAGGAGTCTGCAGAGCAAAGGAGTCTGCAGACCCCAAACTGAGACTTCTGAAACTAAGTTTAAAATGAACTTCTCATTTTCTAAACTGTTCTTTACAGATATTTTGGTCATATTGTTAAACAATTTATGGAATTTGTTTTCATCCGAGCTATAAGTCTCTGAATATTGGGACTATATTTTTGGAAGACAGTTTGCCATGGATCTCTCTCTCTCTCTCTCTTTTTTTTCACCTTTGCAAGTAAAACTCTGTTTTTGCCTCCTTTCCTTTTCAAGGAGGTTCATAAAATTAACAATTGGAAGATACTGTGTTCTCCCTCCAAAGTATAGACCGTCTATGATAATGAAGATAAAGTCTCTCTCTAGAGCAAATGGCAGGCATATTTACTCCCTACCCTACAATATTAGCATTTCCTAAACTTAGATCTCTCTTGTAAGGCAACACAAATGCATGTGTAAATGCCTTCTGGCCCTCTTCAGTCTACTAATCAGTGCTCAAAAAATGGCTCAAAAAAGCTGGCACTCTGGCTACTAAAATTTCTATCACTTTGTTTCTTACCACAAGTCTCATGTGTTCTACCACTACTCACCCATGAAATCGTGTTGGGATAATTAGCTTGCAATTATCGAATAATCTCAGATCCATCAGAGTTTTTAGTATTTTCCTATTTCTGCTATGCAACACAGCCTTGTTTTTAATGAACTTCTCTTTCATGGATGCTTTTGCATGATGTAGTTGAGAAAAGTTTGGCACTTCACTAATTTTCTTTTTTAAATTTTTTGTCCTACAGATCATCCAGTATATTGCTTTCAAGTTATCACTAATATTCTGTCAAGTAATTCACATGAGATTATGTACACTGTGTCAAATAAATTCATTACACTCTATCTGATCACACAATGAATGTTGCACTTAATTTTTATTATTTCTTTAGAAGTCCATCCCCAGTACTGTTTGATCTACTGAGTTGATTTCTGCTTCATCTTTCACTACTTCCTCCCAAAAGTCTTAAAATACAATTATTATAATCTCTTTATTATTGTGTATATACCCTATCCATAATATTTATGGATTTTAGTAGGGAATTTTGATTAACACTTATTTTTGGTAAGGCTTTGATTTATTAGTACTATTAAATATTTCTCTCTTTTTCTATTACAAAAAATTGGGGTATAAGATCTTTGCCTTTGTTAGTGCAGCTGAGTAGAAAAGAGGGTATATGACTAATGTACACAAATTCTTTTATTTTGATGCAATTTTCCAGCAGAGGTTTTAAATTAACCCCTAATTATAGATAGGACCAAGCTTTTATGAAACTGTATCAAAAAATCACAATAACAAATAACCTTTGGTGCTTGCATGGTGCAATACTAACCTCTCTTGGTTACTTGGATTTATATATTTATAATTGGGACTTCACAGTTTTTTCATTTTCCATTTAGCTTTACTTATTTCATTTATTTAAAGTTTGCATTCCACAATTTAATTATAAATTCAAACCTGAATGAGGCAATTAAATAAAGCATGTCTAATATTCCAACCACTTCTAAATATAAATGCAATTAAAAAAATAAAGAACGAAGCAAAAGTTTTTAGTAGTAATTGTGAAACTAATAATAAGAAACTTAGACTCCTTTATTCTGATTTATTGCTGGTGACCTGGAAACCTCATTCCCAGGCTGTGTCTGTCAGGATAAATCTTACCACCACCAACACCAGAAACAAAAAATGCTTCTTACTGACTTTTTCAAATTTTGTGCAGGAAGCAGGTTGGGAAGTGTCTCTTTCAAATCTGAAACCAGAGAAACATGATTTCATAAACTTCTGTGAACTAGGTATTGGCTCTTTCAGTTCCAGACTTAAGTTCTCCTCTAAGAAAACCACCCTCTGTCCTTTGCCTGGGGACTTTCCCTCTTGTGTAATAAATATTTCTTTGATCAACCAAAGGATGACTGAACTGGGGTTAGGAGTTTTGACATCTGATCCTGACCTGGAGAAGAAGTTTACAATGAGGTAATAATAACACTGACAAATATAGCAATAAGGGATTTAAAATAAATCATTATGTATTATCAATCATACGCATATATGTGAATATATATATACATATATAATTTACTATTGTGCTCATTTCATAAACAACTAAATTGTAATAATACATATATCTTATGTAGTTTAACAGTTTTACTTCATCAATAATAAAGGAATAAATATTAGTAATTTCCACTCCATTTCAGTGGCAGAATATGGCCTGGTTAAATTGCATTATATTAATAACCATTAAAAATAAAGAGAATGTAGAATTCACTTTCACTTTAAAATTAAATTTGAAATACATATAACATTTTAAACTAGCTGTACTTGAATAATATATAATTTTCTAAAAATGGTATATTAATTTGCAAATTTTTCTTTATGAGCTTGATAATGAAAGAAGTATTCCCAAGTTCTTTGCACACACATAATCTGCCATAGTTTATTATCATCACCACTTAATTATTCCACTTTCATGAAAACTTCAAGCTGCTTTTGCTTAAAAAGAAAAGCAGCTTTCTAAACATCTTTTGAATCTATGGCAAGCCTAGCATTGTAGAATGCAGAATTTCCTTCTCATCACTGAAAATCTTAGATTCTTAAAGCTAAAAGTAAACTTTTAATAATATCTGTCTTACCCTCTCCTTATAATTCTCTTTAGTTATGGCAAAACTATAAAAAACATTTCCCAATTAAAGTGAGAGTGCTTTCCACACTCTTACAAGTGCTTCATCAACTGCCAAAGCATCTCTGGAATATTTTACTTTTATTATTCATTATTTAAAACTTAAGCATATCGGAGCAGCAACTTGCAGAGTGTAAACACAAGGTATCTCACAATTTGACTCTGGAAACTGCTTCTCACAAATAAGACTAGTGGATTCTACCAATTTTATTGTAAACTTCTTTTTCTCAGGCCTCCTCCCAGGCTTACCTCCAAAAGTGAAGAGCAGGAAAAAGGAGATAAAAAGGATTTCCTTTAACTTGGTAATTCTAGAGCCTACCTCCAAGCACAGGGAACATGGAAGTGTATTCTCTCTTATAAGTCCACACAAAGACCCACCTCTCAGGGACATTCGATTTCTGAGAATCCTATGCACACAGCACTGAGATGGCCTCTGCCTTACTTTGCTCCAGAGCTCCCACTGTTTGTAAGACTTGAAACAATTGCACATCTCTGACAAATAGTCTTGTTTTTGTTAATATTAACACATATTCATTTTACAAGGTAAAGGTTTTTACTGTGACATTTCCCTATTTGCACACATAGTACCGTGATCATGTCCACCCTCCCTTCAACCCTCTCGTGCCCTCCCCTCTCTCCCTTTCCCTCTAGTCCCCTCTTATGCCATAACAACACCCTCTTCTACATACAGGTTACTATTTTTTTGGTTTCCATTTATGAGAGAAAACATGATACTTGCTGGTCTGTGTCTGGTTTATTGTACTTAACATGATGATCTCTAGTTCTATTCATTAACTGAAAATGATTTGATTTTATTCTTTCAATGGCTGAATAATATCACATTGTGTATATATGCCATATTTTCTTTACTCATTCATCTGTTGATTGGTACCTAGACTTATTCCATATCTCCTGTTTTCTGAATAGTGGTACAATGCACGATGGACATGCAGGTATTTCTTCTCTACGCTGACTTCATTTCTTTCAGATACATACTGAGGTGTAGTATAGCTAGATCAGTATATATATCTCCATTCTGTCTGGAGTGTAATGAAATCTCAATGTAGTTTTGATTCACATTGTTCCTGATGGCAAAATATATTGAGCATTTTTATACATTTTCTCAACATTTGCATTTCTTCTTTTGAGAAGTGTCTTTGTTGATCATTTACTCTTTTCTGTTTTTGGACAGATCATTTTTGTTGTTCCTTACATATTCTGTATATTAAACTTCTCTCAGGTGAATAGCAATATTTTCTCCCATTTTGTAGGTTTATGCTTCATTACGTTGATTGTTTTGTTTGCTGTGCAGAAGCTTTTTAATTTGATGCAATCCCATTTGTCAGTTTTTCTTATTCACCTTAGATATTTGACAAATTACTATTTTGATGGTGTATGACTCTTTTTTATTTATTTTTATTTCTCATTTTTGTGTCTACTCTTCTAGTGAGATTTCTTCCTTGCCATGCTTTCAAGATTGTATTTAATTTTCTTACTTTTCTAGGTTTAAGATTCCCTTTACTCTATAATATTGGATTAGTGGTCAAGAATTCCTTTAGTTTATGCTAAACTTGGAAGGTCTTTATTTCTTCTTTGATTTTAAAAGATAAATCTGCTGGTATAATAATAATCTTGCTTGGTAGTTATTTTCTTTCAACACATACAAAACATCATTTCATTCCCTCCTGGTCTTTAAAGTTTCTGGTATGAAACTGATGTTATTCTAATTATTTTGCCCTTAAATGTGATTTGCATTTCCCTTATATAGCTTCTAACATTAGTTTTTGCTCTGTACTTTTGAAAATTTAACTATAATATATTAGGGAGAGGTTTATTTAAGACTCAAGACATCTCTTGTGCATGGATGTCCATGATTTGAGAAAATTCTGCTATGATTTTACTAAACACATCATGTGTAAGAGCATGTAGCTCTTCTCCCTCTGGTATGCATATTATCCAGACATTTGATTTTAGTGTTCCTAGAGGTTTTGTTTATTCTTTTCTTTCTTTATTTCTGTCTGAATGCAATATTTTGTCAGAATAGTCTAACAATGTTATGTTTTTTATTCTCTCATTTTAAGATCTCACAGACCTGTAAAATTTCTTTGGACTGGACTGCTCCTTTAATTCTACTTTTCAAGCTAAATTTAATGTGTTCCCTTGCTACTGTGAGGTAGTATAGAGGAGTGATTGAGGGAAAAATTTTAGAGCCAGAAAAGATTAGTTCTAATTTCATTCTTTCTGATTAATAAGTCTGTAACCTTGAATCTGTTTCCTTATTTATAGAGATAAATTTGTAAAGCTAATTCTCAGGGGAAGTGTAAGAACTGAATGACTTAATACATAGGAAAATTTAGAAAAGTGTTAAAGTTCAAAGTTAACATTCCATAAGTGTTGTTTTAGTACTTTTGGGATGAGGTAAAATAAAACCATTTTCTGGGTGACTTATGAGTAAGAAATTTATTTCTAATAGTTCTGAAGACTGGGCATTCCAAGATTAGGGAACTGGTAGGATCAGTGCCTATTGTGAACCTCCTTCATGGTTGATAAAGAGCTTTTTTCTTGCTGTATCTTCACATGGCAGAAGGAATATGGTAGTTTTCTGGGTTCTCCTTTGTAAGCACTAATTAAATTTACAAGGGTTTTACTCTCATGACCTACTCAATCTCCAAAAGCCCTGACACATTGGTGGTTAGAATTTCAATGAATGATTTTGGGGGGATGCATTCAGGGGATGTATTGAAAGTGGTAATGCAACTTTATAACTATTTTATAAAATAGGCCACCAGCATAATTTCCCCTTAAAAACAATAATTCAACTCCATATCTATATTTTCTGTTATTTTTATATTATGAAATCTTTTCATCTTTACCCCATGTATTATAATCTATTTAATTGTCAGTCTTCAGAATTAGAAATCTTTGAGAGCACAGTAGACGTGGAAGAGGATATATGCTCTTAGTAAAGATAAAATGCAAGAGAAAGAAGAACATTCTACATAGATAATTAAAGAAATATGCTTTTCCTAAATTAAACTGTAAATAAGTATTAAGGTAAAATAGCCTTCTGTCACCATTTCAAATGAAAATTTCCACAACTGCATTATCTTATTTGAGTTTTCTAATTTATTTGAAATGCTCAGTAGTATTGTAAACTCCATGAATTTCTCGGTATCTTCATGTCTCTTTTGACAGTATCAGGAAGATATGTCATAAAGTCAATTGCCACATGTATTTATGTGGTTCAAGTCTTTCTTCTGAAAAGAAATTCAACACTATTCAAAACTGATTTTATTTGGAATAATTCATGTTATCCAAAGTAAGAGAAATGACACAACCTTTAAGCAAATTTTAAATCAATGATGTTGATAATCATAGTATCACAATGTAATTTAAATAGTTTTAAATGTTATTCTTCCATTCAACAAATGTTATTGTACATACCATGTACCAGATTCTGTGGTAGGTGCTAGGGATATGAAGAAAATTAGTTTTGTATTTCAGAGAGTGGATGATCTAGTGCACAAAATATATCAGAAATATGAAGAAATATAATATGAACGAAGATGGTTAATGTTATAAAAAAGAGTTGTGCAACTACTAAAAGTACAATTTTATATGGGGAAATCATGGAAACAGATGTAGTACATTTGTCACTTCATAATCCTTTTTTGCACAGATTCTATAATATCTATATATTAGTTGAATTCTTTATAAACATCATACTCATCTCCTAGGAGAAGGGGTTACTGCATGCAGCAAGACCATTTTTTTTTTAGTGCTAAAAATAACACAAATTTATTTTATAGTTAATCAGGTGAGAAGTTTGGCACAAGTATTTTTTTAATTTAATTTTTAAATTTGTTTTTATTGTAAAAAAATGGATACACGTTGTTTCTATTTGTACATGAAGTAAAGGCATACCATTTGTGTAATCATACATTTACATAGTTTAATGGTGTTTGATTCATTCTGTTAATTTTTCCTTCTCCCCCCGCCCTTCCCACCCCTCTTTTCTCTATATACAGTTCCTCCTTCCTCCATTCCTGCCCCCCTCCCACCACCCATTATGTGTCATCATCCACTTATCAGCAAGATCATTCGTCCTTTGGTTTTTTGAGATTGGCTTATCTCACTTAGCATGATATTCTCCAATTTCATTCATTTGCCTACAAATGCCATAATTTTATTATTTTTATGGCTGAGTAATATTCCATTGTATATATATGCCATAGTTTCTTTATCCATTCATCAATTGAAGGGCACCTAGGTTGGTTCCACAATCTGGCTATGGTGAATTGAGCAGCTATGAACATTGATGTGGCTGTATCTCTGTAGTATGCTGATTTTAAGTCTTTTGGGTATAGACCAAGGAGTGGGATACCTGGGTCAAATGGTGGTTCCATTCCAAACTTTCTGAGGAATCTCCACACTGCTTTCCAGAGTGGCTGCACTAATTTGCAACCCCACCAGCAATGTGTGAGTGTACCTTTTTCCCCACATCCTCTCAAACACCTATTGTTGCTTGTATTCTTGATAATCGCCATTCTAATTGGGGTGAGATGGAATCTTAGGGTAGTTTTGGTTTGCATTTCTCTTATTACTAGAGATGTTGAACATTTTTTTCATATATCTGTTGATCGCTTGTTCATCTTCTTCTGTGAAGTGTCTGTTCATTTCCTTAGCCCATTTGTTGATTGGATTATTTGTATTTTTGGTGTAGAGTTTTTGAGTTCTTTATATATTCTGGAAATCAGTGCTGTATCTGAAGAATGAGTGGCAAAGATGTTCTCCCACTCTGTAGGCTCTCTCTTCACATTACTGATAGTTTCCTTTGCTGAGAGAAAGCTTTTTAGTTTGAATCTATCCCAGTTGTTGATTCTTGCTTTTATTTCTTGTGCTATGGGAGTCCTGTTAAGAAAGTCTGATCCTAAGCCAACTTAGGACCTTTGAAGATTTGGACCTACTTTTTCTTCTATAAGCTGTAGGATCTCTGGTCTGATTCCAAGGTCCTTGATCCATTTTGAGTTGAGTTTTGTGCAGGGTGAGAGATAGGGGTTCACTTTCAATCTGCTGCATATGGATTTCCAGTTTTCCCAGCACCATTTGTTGAAGAGGCTATCTTTTTCCCTTGCATATTTTTGGCCCCTTTGTCTAGTATGAGAAAATTGCATTTATTTGGGTTTGTGTCCATGTCCTCTATTCTGTACCATTGATCTACCTGTCTATTTTGGTACCAATACCATGCCATTTTTGTTACTATTGCTTTGTAATATAGTTGAAATTCTGGTATTGTGATACCCCCTGCTTCACTCTTCCTGCTAAGGATTGCTTTAGCTATTCTGGGTTTCTTATTCTTCCAGATAAATTTCATAATTGCTTGCTCTATTTCTGTAAGGTACATCATTGGGATTTTAATTGGAATTGCATTGAATCTGTATAGCTATGGCCATTTTGACAATATTAATTCTGCCTATCCAAGAACATGGGAGATCTTTCCATCTTCTAAGGTCTTCCTCAATTTCTCTCTTCAGTGTTTTGTAGTTTTTATTGTAGAGATATTTTACCTCTTTTGTGAGATTGATTCCCAAATGTTTTATTTTTTGCGAGGGTATTGCAAATGGAGTTGTTTTCCTCATTTCCCTTTCAGATGATTCATCGCTTGTGTACAAAAATGCTTTAGATTTATGTTGATTTTATAGTCTGCTATTTTGCTGAATTCATTGATGAGGTCTAGAAGTTTTCTGGAGGCGTTTTTTGGATCCTCTAAATATAGAATCATGTCATCAGCAAATAGTGATAGCTTAAGTTCTTCTTTTCCTATTCGTATGCCTTTAATTTCTTTAGTCTGTCTACTTACTCTGGCTAGTATTTCAAGAATGCTGTTGAATAGAAGTGGTGAAAGAGGACATCCCTATCCTGTTCCCATTTTTAAAGGGAATGCTTTCAGTTTTTCTCCATTTAGAATGATGTTGGCCATGGGCTTAGCATAAATAGCCTCTAAAATGTTCAGGTATATTCCTACTAACCCTATTTTTTTCAGTGTTTTGAGCATGAAGGGGTGTTGGATTTTGTTGAACACTTTTTCTGCATCAATTGAAATAACCATATGATTCTTATCCTTAAGTCTATTGACATGATGGATTACATTTATTGATTTATGAATGTTGAACCATCCTTGCATTCCAGGAATGAACCCCACTTGATCGTGGTGCACAATTTTCTTAATATGTTTTTGGATACAGTTTGTCAATATTTTGTTAAGGATCTTTGCATCTATATTCATCAAGGATATTGGTCTAAAATTTTCTTTCCTTGATGTGTCTTTGCTTGGTTTGATTATGAGGGTGATATTAGCTTCATAGAATGAGTTTGGTAGGGTATACTCCTTTTCTATTTCCTTGAATACTTTGAGAAGTATTGGAATGAGTTCTTCTTTGAAGGTCTTGTAGAACACAGCTGAGAATCCATCTGGTCCTGGGCTTTTCTTGGATGGTAGATTTTTAATGACTTCTTTTATTTCATTGCTTGATACTGATCTGTTTAAATTGTGTATGTCCTCCTGGTTCAGTTTGGGAGGAACATATGTCTCTAGAAATTTGTCAATATCTTCGGTAGTTTCTATGTTGTTCAAATACAGATTTTCGAAGTAGCTTCTCATTATGTTATGTATCTCAGTGCTGTCTGTCATGATATTTCCTTTTTCATCACGAATTTTAGTAATTTGAGTTTTTTCTCTCCTTCTCTTTGTTAGTGTGGCTAAGGGTTTGTCTATTTTGTTTACTTTTTCAAAGAACCAATTTTTTGTTTTGTCAATTTTTTGAATTGTTTCTTTTGTTTCAATTTCATTGATTTCATCTCTGATTTTAACTATTTCCTGTCTTCTACTACTTTTGCTGTTATTCTGTTCTTCTTTTTCTAGGGCTTTGAAGTATAATGTTAGGTCATTTAGTTGTCGACTTTTCATTCTTTTCTTGAATGCACTACGTACAATGAATTTTCCTCTTAGTACTGCTTTCATAGTGTCCCAGAGATTTTGATATTCTCATTGACCTCTAAGAAATTTTTTATCTCCTCCCTGATGTTTTCTGCTATCCATGTTTCATTTAATAGCATATTATTTAGTCTCCAGGTGTTGGAGTAATTTCTGTTTTTTATTTTGTCATTGATTTCTACTCTCATTCCATTATGATCTGATAGAACACAAGGCAGTATCTCTATTTTTTTTTTTTTTTTTACATTTCCTAAGGGCTGCTTTGTGGCATAACATATGGTCTATTTTTGAGAAGGTTCCATGTGCTGCTGAGAAGAAAGTGAATTCGCTTGTTGATGGATGAAATATTCTATATATGTCTATTAAGTCTAGGTTATTGATAGTGTTATTGAGTTCTATGGTTTCTTTGGTTTTCGTTTGAAAGATCTTTCCAGTGGTGACAGTGGTGTGTTAAAGTCACCCAGAATTATTGTGTTGTGGTCTATGCGATTCCTGAAATTGAGAAGGATTTGTTTGATGTACAGGGATGCACCATTGTCTGGGGCATAAATATTTACTATTGTTATGTCTTCCTGATTTATGGTTCCCTTAATCAGTATGAAATGTCCTTCTTTATACCTTCTGACTAACTTTGGCTTAAAGTTCACTTTATCTTATATAAGGATGGAAACCCCCACTCTTTTATTGAGTCCATGTGCATGGTAGGTTTTTTCCCATCCTTTCACCTTTAGTCTATGGATGTCTTTTTCTATGTGATGAGTCTCTTGCAGGCAGCATATTGTTGGATCTTTCTTTTTAATCCATTCTGCCAGTCTATGTCTTTTGATTGATGAGTTTAGGCTATTAATGTTCAGGGTTATTATTGAGATATGATTGTATTCCCAGTCATTTGGGCTTATTTTTGGTTTTTAACTTGTCTTGGTTTCTTCTTTGTGTGGATTTTTCTCTAAGGTAGTTCGTCCCTTTGCTGACCTCCATTGTTGTTTTTCATTTCCTCCTCACGGAATACTTTGTTGAGAACATTCTATAGCACAGTCTTTCTTTTTGTAAATTCTTTTAACTTTTGTTTATCATGGAAGGATTTTATTTCATCTTCAAATCTGAAGGTTAGTTTTGCTGGGTATAGGATTCTTCTTTGGCAACCATGTTCTTTCAGAGATTGAAATATGTTGTTCCAGGCCCTTCTAGCTTTTAGAGTCTGGGTTGAGAAATCTGCTGATATCCATATTGGTTTCCCCCTATTAGTAATCTGATGCTTGTCTCTCCAGGCCTTCAAAATCCTATCTTTATTTTGAATGTGAGGCATTTTCATTATAATGTGCCTTGGTGTGAATCTGTTGTGAATTTGTGCATTTGGTGTTCTGTATGCTTCTTGTATTTGATTTTCCATTTCATTCTTCAGGTTTGGGAAATTTTCTGATATTATTTCATTGAATAGGTTGTTCATTCCTTTGGTTTGTATCTCTGTGCCTTCCTTAATCCCAATAATTCTTAAATTTGTTCTTTTCATGATGTCCCATAGTTCTTGGAGATTCTGTTCATGATTTCTTACCATCTTCTCTGTTTGGGAAACTTTATTTTCAAGATTGAATATTTTGTCTTCATTGTCTGAGGTTCTGTCTTCCAAGTGGTCTAGTCTTTTGGTGATGCTTTCCATTGAGTTTTTTATTTGATTTATTGTTTCCTTCATTTCAAAGATTTCCATTTTTTTTTTTTTGAGAATCTCTACCTCTTTTTTGAAATGATTTTTGCTTCCTGCAGTTGCTCTTTCAACTGCTTATTGGTATGATCATTCATTGCCTGTATTTGCTCTCTTATCTCATCCTTTGCTTTGCAAATCATCCTAATCATGTATAATCTGAAGTCCTTTTCTGACATTTCTTCTAACATACTGTCATTGGATTCTATTAATATAGAATATAGATTTGTTTGGATCATTTTCTCCCCTTGTTTTTTTCATGTTGTTCATGTATCTTCCCCTCTAGCAGTGCAGATCTGGGGTATTGCAGATTCCCTGCTATAGGCTTATAGTGACCCTATAGGTTTCCAAAGTCTTTTCTTTAAGGGAAGATCAATATTAGCAGTGCCCAATTCAGACACTATGCAATCCTAGACCAAATAGTCCCTATGAGTACATTAAAAATATTGTCATAATAAACAGAATGATTTCAATTATTATCTTCTGTATAACAAACACATTTGCAATAAGGTCTGCAGTTTCTAACTGAAGACAAAGAGGATGCAGAGGGATATAGGATGTAGCTGTTAATGGGATAAGAAAAGAATATACAGAAGTTCTAGATAATAGAAAGGGTGAGAGTGTAATCAAAAGAAATTGGATGTTAGCATGCAAAAAGGGAGAAATAGACTCTGAGGTAACAGGTAAACAAAAGGAAAAGAGAGCAAGAAAAGTAAAGAAATAAAAACCTAAAATTGTTCAATAAGGAGAAAAAAGAAAATCTATACTTTAACAGTCATATAGTATTCAAACCTCCCATTCTTCAGTAGCCTGATGCATGAGAGGTACCTGACAATGATCTTCAAGTCTCCAGCAGGCATCTCAGGATGGGATTTGCTCCACCTACAGATGGGAGATATAACTTCTCGTATTATCCAAGATAGCCACTGTGGCTTCCAAATATGTTGGCAAATGGGAAGTTGCAACTTGGGGTGTGAACGTGGTTGGCTGGAGGTCCTGGAGGTAGGGTGTGGTTGGTCAGGTAGGTGTCCTGGAGGTTGGGTGTATTTGGTTGGCTGCAGGATCCTGGAGGTGGAGTGCAATCAGTTGGCCTGGGGTTCTGGTGATAGGGCACAGTCAGGCGGTCTGGGAGTCCTGGCGGCAGGGAGCAGTCAGTCAATGTGAGTGCCTCGGAGTCAGGGAGTGATCAGTCGGGCTGAGGGATCCTGGAGACAGGGTTTAGTCAGTACGGCCAGGAGTCTACGGGGCCTGGCTGTTGTCTCAAAATAGCGGCATCCACATTAACCACACCTATAAGTACTGTGACAGTGAACTTCCAGGCAATAGCAGGCAGTTGGCCCTCCACTGGCAGTCGGCGATCAGTTTGCTGACTGTGGTCAGATGATCTGGAGGTGAACCTCCTGCGGTGGGTGATGGATAGGTGTAAGGCAGGCAATGGACAGGGAAGAGGCAGGCAAATGGTGGATGATAGGCACCTGACAGGGAGCCTGCAACAGGACCTTCATTTCAGTTTTATTTAACTGAAAATGGTAAACTCCTTGTCTTTTCACATTTGAATTAATCACTTTTTAAAAGCAGAACACAGAAATTCTGTTGTGATTCTTCCTACCACGAAAGCAACTATTTATAAGCTTCCATTTTGTTTCCTATGACCCTCATATTTTTAGTTCAGACTTACTTTTGTTCTTCTCATATTTCATGCTTTCAGTCATTGCACTTAAATAAAAACAACTCCTTCCTGGAGATTAGACATATGCACATCATCATGAACAAAGTGTTGACTTTCTATCATAATTTCAAGTCTTCATTTTTACCAATCATGGTCAAACTAAGTACTCAGACCAGAGCTAGTGGATTGATCTCATGTACAAAATCACACTCCTACTATGTATGAGTATACTTGAAATGTCTGTAGAATATTTTACTCCTTTGCCTCCAATCATTTAAGAATCTCAAGATCAGGATCATGTCTTTTCTCTGTACATTTTCATAAAGTGTTTCTACATTCCCCATACCTAAAGTATTGCTAAGACCCATAAACAGTAACTCATACATATTCAATGACAGCTATGACAGCAAAGTACCAAATGTCTTAAGGAGGCAATTGAACTTCCTGAAGTTAATCTCTTACTGAATCTGGGCCCATAAATAGAAGCTGATTTTAAATAGTTCTAAGTTTATGTATTGATATTAGGGTATCATAGATCTTGGGATCAGGAAATTCTGTACTTTTTCTTTTCTTTTCTTTTCTTCTTCTTTTTTTTTTTAACTTATCTCTCCAACAGTAACAGTCACTAAATTTGATCTATGATATATAATGATTCAGAGGTAAATTTCTTGGAAATCATGTCATATGGTTTCACAAATATAAGAAAAATGCATGCATCTATCTGATGTAATAAAATTCCTCAAAAAGTTTGCTGCACTTTCAAGCAAATTCAAAACTACTTTGCTAATTATAAATTGAGCATTGGTTTTATTTGTTTCCTGAGCACAGTGGTAATAAATTATTAGAGCAGGAGTATTTTTTTTTCAAGCAAACATAATAGTTTTGATAATAGTTGTGGATATGTAAGTAACCTGGGTAGTTGTTATTTATGGTATGTATAAACACACATACATATATAGTTCATAATAGTATACTTACCAAATTTTCACAAATATGTATTTTCCAAATAATATTTATTTTCTTTTATTCCTCATAAATTCTCTGAATTATTTCTAGAGGTATCATCACAGATTTCAAGTGATGAAAATTTTGGAAACTAACAATAACTAGAGGTAATTACTAGAGATAATGTCATAGTTAAAATTTGACTAGCAATATAGTAAGAAAGAAGCAACACAGTAAGAAATCTCCAATTCATTCAATTCTTTGTTAAATTTCTCTCATGCTTTACTATTATGGGAAAATATTCAAAGACAAATTGTTTTTTTCTATATTTAGAAAGGTGTCTCTTAACTTTGTTTTCTAATAAGCAATATAAAGTTTTTAAAAGGCAATAAAATGTTCTGGAAAAAGTCACAATCTAAAGTATAAGAAATATAAAAATGATAGACCAAATGTATTTTGATGTCAAATATTATTGAACTATCCCATTAATTTCCTCAGTATCTTCTTTGCAGTCTCATAAGTTGTACACAGAAGCTTAAACTCAGAATTTTCTTTACATATCTGGAATCCACAAAGCAACAAAAGACATAGTATTTAAGTGTCTTTTTTCCTAATATAACTTAGTTCTTAAATAGTTTCACTTTATTTTATAATAGATGAAAGCTTGTGGGAAGATCTGTGATCATGGTGCCCACATCCATGCTTCTATGATGCGGTGGGTGTAGGTCTGACAAACAGTCAACAGATGGCCAGCCCTCTGAATGACATTATTCATGTTAAGCAAAATGGCTTTCTGACAATCATTATGTAGCACCTGCTCTGGGATTGTTCTTCTAAGGGAAAGGGAATAATGGGAATTGGTAATTTTGTCAACTGCACTGTAAGACTTGTATTTGCTAACAACCTTATAAGACAGGCAATTGCTGACCAATTAGCAACTCCTCACTTTATAATTGTTATCATAAAAAAATGAAATTTAATTTGTCAAATTGTGCGTATATATTTGTTTATATCAATGAAAAAAAAGGAATTTGCATATTGGTGGTAGATGTAAGAGGATAATTTTTCCCCAGTGAACTAAATAGCTAAATGGAATCAATTACTACTGATATTTTAAGGGGAAAAAAAAGATATACAATGACATTTATATTTATATACTTATTACTAATTTTCCAACATTATTTCAAATATCTCTTATCATAATACTTGGCAATTTACACTGTATGATTTTTACGAGTCAAAATCTTACAAAATATACTTCAGACTAAATTACTTTTCCATCTGCTTCATAGGTAACTCCCTTTCTTCTGAATCCTTTCCATTAACAATAACCTTCCCTAGTGAAATATAAACCTGCTTACTAAGAATATGTTATCAGTAGTCATGAAATATAGTTACTGTCCCCATGGTTCAGTTCTCTCCACTAATTGGTGTGTTTATTCTGCTATCATATTTTCACAGTTAAATTTCTCCAGTTCCCTATCATAAGTCTGTTCCCTGGCTACTCAACCACTCCTTACTATTTCTCAGATTTATAGCTGTGCCATTATCACCAATAACACATATAAAGGAAAAATCATTCCCAAAGATTTTGCCGACAAAGGCTAAGTATATTGTTATGTTTGGAAATGAGGTGTCCCACCAAAATTGCTGTGTGAATGCAGAGGTTGACAAGATTAGATTATGAGTACTGTAACCTGATCAATGGATTAATCTATTTGATAAATTAATAATCTAAATGGATTACTGAATGTTAACTGTAGGTAGGTGAGCTGTGGTTGGAGGAAGTGGATTACCAAGAGAATTCTTTGGGGATTATTTATTTTGTCCCTGGTTTCTTGAGATATCTTTGCTTCCTGGTTGCTGTGAGCTAAGCCACTTTCCTCTGCCATGCCCTTTTGTTATGATTCTCTGCCTCACCTGGGGCCTCGAACACTAAAGCCAGCACACCATGGACTGAATTTTTGAAACTATGAGTGCAAAATAACCTTTTTCTCTTCTATGTTGTTCTTGTCAGGTATCTCAATTACAGTATTGAAAAGTTTACTGACACAGATATTGACTTTGTATTTAATTGCCCCTGCTTACTCCATCACACCAAAGATCATCAATAGCACAAAAATTGTATATTTGCTGTACTTGGTTATTAATGCAAAGTTTACTTTCTGTTGGCTTTTCCAGCCATAAATGAATCCACTCAGTTGAAAAAGGCATTTTATTATGTGAACATTTATAGTTTTTTAACTATAATTCATAGTGATATTTTAAACTATACTTTTATATATTACATACATGTGAAATACTAAAATGAGAATCAAACTTTCAGTAAGAGTAGAAATTGTCCACTTCAATACTACTCAGACATTCATTAAACTTAATATCTAATTAAACTAAATAAAGCAAAACCTTAATTATATATGTGGGACTATCATAGCAGAAACACCAGTGCATTCTTACATTCTGAAAACCTAAAAACGTAGAGAGTGAGTCATCCATAGCCCAGCCGAGCAGATGGTCAGCATATTTGTGATTGAATGACAAATTGTTCTCATCAATCTTACTCCCTCTAAGTTTTTACTGTTTACAAAGATTCTCAACCCATTTCCATACTCACTGGAATTATTTCCACCTTTATATTACTCATTAATGTTTTTTATAAGTAGCAGTGCTACTAAATTAATTTTAATCTTTGCCTTCTCTCAGTGACCAAGTCTACTCATGTAAGTAAAACAGTTCACTTTCCATACATTATTTGCCACTTTTCAAGTCTTTAAACTTAGTGATGAGAATATCCCAAGTTTGAGTTGATTTATTTCTCCTTTTGTTGTTGTTTTTCATTATTAGTTTAGTTGAGATGTCAAATAATCTCAGATCTAAAGCTACCAAAGGTAATCTTTATCTGATAGAAGACTTGGCTATTTATCTTTATCTAAATTTACGGGTTATATTTTTATTTTTTCAAGAATCAGTTTTTTTTTAGCCAGTTTAATGCCAAAACAAAATACCATAGATTGGGTAGTTTAAACAAAGGAGCTTTATTTTCTCACATTTCTGGAGGCCAGAAGTCTGGAGATCAGGGCACCATTATGGTTGGGTTCTTGCTGGGGCTATCTTCTTGGCTTTCAGATAGCTGCCTTTTCACTGTGTCATTACCTCAGAGAGACCTGTGGTATCTCTTCCTCACCTTTAAGGGCACTTGTTCCTTATAACCATGAGTATTCCGTCCTCATGACCTTATCTAAATCTAATATTTTCCCAAAAACTCCTAATCCCACTGGGGATAAGAGCTTCAACATGTGAATTTTAAGGGGGATCCAATTCATTCTATAGCAATAATTATGCAAGTAATTATTTTTTGTTTTGTGGGGATATCTGGGGATTGAACTCAGGGGCACTTGGTCACTGAGTCACATCCCCAGTCCTATTTTGTGTTTTATTTAGAGGCAGGGTCTCACTGATTTGCTTAGTGCTTTGGTTTTACTGGAGGTAGCTTTGAACTCATAGTCTTTCTGCCTCAGTCTCCTGAGCTGCTGGGATGACAGGCATGTGCCACTGTGCCCAGCCCAAGTAAAATTTTTGAAAGAAGCATAAAATACTTTCCTAATGTACAAATACATGATGATTGTTTTATTTTTTTCTTCGCTATTTTTTATATATGAATCTGCCACATGAATCTGCAATGATTATTTATTACTTTATTAATTATACTGTTATTAATATTTGAACTTTCATTTTAATATATGCATATATTTCTAATAAGAGGAAGAACTTTTAAAAATATTTTTTCATTATTATTTCCCTAATCTATCTGTTCACAATTCTTTCATTTTCTATTATGTCACTGATTCTTTATTTCTCAGGAAGGTTAAGATGGTTCACCTCTTAATTATTGGATTAGTCAGCTATCACATTTCAAATTTCAAATTAATAAGAGTTCTTGGTCCAATTACTTAAAATCAAGAATATTTAATGCTCATAAAGGAATTAAAATTTAATTTTAATATATCTATACCAGTTAGACTATGTACTATATACTCTTTTCCATATGTTCTATATACTCTTCAGCTTTATATATTTCTACTGTTACAATCATAGTCCAGATTATGAGCACATTTTTTTCCTATTCCACAGAAATTGTTCCTGATCAGCTAAACCTTTGTTGTTTCATCATTCCAATTATTTATTAAATAACATTAAAATGAGTAAACAAAGCAAAACAAACAGAAAAAACATAGATTGAATCAGGTCAATGGCCTGCTAAAACCAATTTCACGGTTCCCCTTTAACTTTAGTGCCACACAGATCAACTACATGCATCTCTGGACCTCACTTTGAGCTACTCTTACCCACTCCAATAATCCACTCCTGCTCTGTTCCAAGCAACTGTCATTGTGCATGCTTTTCCATCTTTTTGCAGAATACTGACCAGATTCTTGGTGTTTTTCATATCTAAACTTAGGTGGAGTGTTGACTGTAGTCATTTTGACTAGTGGTGTCTGGAGTGGCTAATGAATTGTGGGTCTGTGAACTGCGCAAAGACAGAGGTGACACCTCCCTCGAGAAATTATTGGTGCAAAGGCACCGCCTAGTTTTATGGTAACACCCTGTTTGACGGGAAAGTCCTTGCTAGCCAAGGAATTTTATTAGTTCAAACATCTTTGAGTTCAAACATCTGCTCTCTACAGAGGTAGAGAATTATGGGTGCAAGCTGGTAAGTTCTAATTGGGCTGCTTTCGCCCTCAGGTTTCGTTTACCTTGAAGAAGCTTTCTCACAATCAGTCCTTTTGATGTTTAAACCTGTACAATAAACATGTAGAACTTGCTTGTGGTCAGTCTTCCTCCCCTAGAGGCAGGCAGGCTAAACCACCAAGCCCTGGGTTTTTCTCTACATTTGTATTTGTTTGTCTTTTCTCCATTCCCTCATGGACCACTTCAGTTACTCCTGAATAAATGTTGCACAGGACATGACACAGTGGTATAATATTGTGGTTGAAGTATGAACACTGAAGACAGACCACCTATACTGTAATCCCATCTGAAACTGTCAGTACCAATGTGGCCTTTGGCAAGTTACCCCAGTTTTGGACTGTAATTTTTTTCACCTATAAAATGGACCTTCCTATTTCTACCTCAACTGTGTAAATAAGTTAATAAATGCAAAGCATCTAAACCAGTGTTTTATGTGCTTTAAGTCCTTCACACTTTTTTATGAAATGTCCTTGTTAATATATTAGTAATTATTATAATAAGAAAAATAACATATAGCTAACACTTTAATAACTCTTGTTAAGTTTCAGGGATTGTTCTAATTAGATTTTTTTCTCTTAGTATGTATCATGAAATTCTGCTTGTTACATTTTTATCTACATATGTATTGTATATAATCTATAGAATTTACTAAGCTATACTTGTCCAGACAAATAAGTACTACATTTGTTTTGTTCTTAAAACTAGCATCTTAACTGACTAAAAAATAGATCAATGACTATCTTCAAATGAATGAACAAGGCATGGTGGAGTACGCCTGTAATTCTAGCCACTCAGGAGACAGAGACAGGAAGATCTAGAGTTCAAAGTCCCCTGAGCAAAACCAAGGCACTAAGCAAATCAATGAGACCCTGTCTCTAAATAAAATACAAAATAGGCCTGGGGATATGGCTCAGTGGTTAAGTGCTCCTGAGTTCAATCCCCAGTAGCTCCCCCCACAAAAAAACAAATGAACACTATTGATACAAGTGAATTTCATTAAGCAACTCAGTGAAGCAAGTGTACGAATTAGTAATTAGTGTAGATATCTGATCACTTGAGCTCTTTGGACAGTTAGGTTTAGAACTTACAAGAGGGGATGAGGTACAGGAAGCAGGTAGGAATGAGAATTTAAGGTGAATATTTTGTCATAAAAGATGAAATAAAAGCCCATAGCACCATATATATTGTGATGGTGATGTAATGCTAACACAATGAAAGGACTATGATTCTTTAAATAGGAAGTTGGAAAAATTACCTTTAATTTTCTTATATCCTTAATGAGAGATAGTTAAGAATTCTTTATATAAATTCTGCCAGACACACTGAAAAGCAAATTAGTCAAACTTTCTTTTTGAAAAGAGTGAAGTTACGTTAATGTGTATTTTGCATGATGATTTCACTGTTTCACTTTGTCTTTGATTTTCTCACTTCGCTTAAATCATTGTAGCGATTTTTCTTTGCTCTGCTTGCTCTGCCAAACAGCTGATCCTATTTGAATTAAAAATGCAGCTGCCTTCATGTTATATATGGATTTAAAAAAATAAATTTTCAAGTACAAAAACTCATGACATTATTCAGCTCTTGAGCTAATTCAAGATGTTTGTCATGATGTAGCTGTTCCATTCCTATGCAAATTCTGCTTCCTTCTTAGTATTGACATTTTCCTCCTTTCACAGTTGGCAGAATTAAAAAATAAGACTAAACAGAACAAGTAAACTCCCATTATATTAATGCAAAAGCTCAAATTATTCTAATTATAACCATTAATAAAATTAATCCACAAATGCTAATGTCTTTGCTAGATTGTATGGCATGTTGATCAATTCAATTTATATATCTTCCCTTTTTTTCCTCAGATTTCAGATTTCTTAAATTGGAAAGGTAATGCAGAAATATTCCAAAGCCTCTGTGAATAAAGTTCTAAATCTATGATTTAAAGAAATTAAGCTAATACTTATTAATTCCTTCATGTGTTTAATAGTTATTTTGAAAGATAGAATACCTATTCTATGCTTTTCATTAAAATACAATGTTCATTCCTTTTCTACTATAGCTAGATATAGGAGGAAATAAAATTATTTTGTAGTGTCAGGTAATTATATTTTATATGACTGAAAAGCTCTCAAAATAATGCATTTCTAAGTGGGAAATAATTACAATACCCATTTTCAACTTGCCAGTGCTACTGGATCTGTAAAGAAAAACATTCTTGAGACATATTCTTATTTTCAAACTTTTAAACAAATCAGAATGTCACTTTATAAAATCACAGTTCTCTCATCTCTGAATACACTCAATCATAGCATTAGTGTATATGAAATTAGTATTAACCTTGTCCCTACCAAATACAATTTTATGAAGAATGATATTACTACCTATCGACCAATTACATCAATAGCCTTCACCAATATAACATAATTAATAGACTATCATATTTACAAAGGTGACACTTCTCAATTTTTTTGAACACTTGACTTAGAATTGGATAAGGAGAATAAATTACTGATACCAGGATTTTAATCTAGAGTAGTATCTAGTTGGCATTTAACTGAAACAGCTTTCCTTCCCTTAACAGCAATAAAATAGAAAGAACTAATTGCCCCTTTTTATAGGTGCAATTGGAACTTAAAACTCCAGAGACAGTGCAAGCAGTAAAACACTGTTAGCGTCTATTACACCATCTGCACCTTAAAATTATAACCACCAAATCAACAAACACAAGAATCAGTCCTCCTAATTATCTTGATCCAAGTTTTTGAATTATTTATTAACTTTATCTTAGTGAGTCCAAGTAGTTGAAACAAATTTTCATTTAAAAATAATCAGATTCTCAAGTCATTTGTACTTCTAGGTAATTGGAGCTTTGTAAACTAAATGCCAAAGGAATTCATATTTTAGAATTTTAAAGAATAAATAAATTTTTTTGTCTTGCACTGGATTTTCTAAGAAAATTAACTTATATTTTCCAAAATCTAACATTTAGAGTATTTTTTTTTCAGTAATTATGATACAGTGCCCTCTTCAAAATATTAGCGAAACACAATGGTCAAAAGTGCACTTATGCTGGTGACATTTTCACTGATTTAAAGATATTTATCCACACTAGAATAAATCTCAGGAAATGCATTTTTGTATGAAACTATTGCTATGGAAAAATATTAAAGTAGAAACCATATATTTGGGATAAAATTACACATGCAATTGTGTTGTTTGGAATAAAAGTAAATCCATGCATCCATGGTGTAGATTTTCAAAAAAGGCAAATTATACAATGCAACATGCTATTTAATGATTACATACATTATATATAAAATTACATTCAATGTGAAGACCACCAGCTTTTCAAAATTTAATCTTTGAACAAACTGAGTTGAGTTTAAAATACACCTTTTTTTTTCTACTTAGCAGAGTCTAAAATTTACGCATAGAGATAGGTTTTGTGTGGTTAAACAAATATCTTAAATTCATTTTAAATTTCATATGTGTGTATGCTTCTCAAAATTTTAATGAAAATGTTCTGTTAAATTCTGAAGCTACAGTTCTCTAGAACTTCATAATTTTGAAAATTACCATAGCTTATCCACTTAAAAAGCTAACTATACTATAAATTTCCCAGAAAGTTCCTCTTCTGGACTCTTTTGAATACAAAAATGCATTCATTATTCAGAAGAAATAGTCTGACCTATATTTTACTGATGTGAAATCAGATGCAAGTCATTTATTGGAAGTCATGATATCAGTGTGCTATGCATATTTAAATAATTACCACCTTGGGGGATAGGGATGTAGCTCAGTGGTAGAGTGCTTGCCTAGCAAGTGTGAGGCACTGGTTTTCATCTTCAGCACCACATAAAATAAATAAATAATATAAAGGTATTGTGTCCATCTGTAACTAAAAAAATTTCAAAAAAAAAATTGCCATCTTATAAATGTGCTATATTCTCCCTGGATCGAATGAATGGCCTGTGTTTCTCCAAAACATGATCCTGTCAACAAAGGAGAAGGTCAAAATACTACTCAGAATCCCTCTGATTTGCTGAAGACTTAACTCAGATACTCTGGGCACCCTATTTGACCAAGTTTTCCATCAGGAATTGGTTTTCTCTTCCCACTGAGAAGAAATTAAATACCCTACTTAATCCTCTGTGTCCATTAAATATTAGAAATGGGATATGACAGAATGTTTAGAAGGTATAGGAAATTTCATTGGGCAGGAAAGAAATTATTTTCAAAGAATATTATGAAAAGAACATATATCTATTTGATGTTTGGTTGGTTTATTTGTTGATTGGTTACCTTGTGGATTAGCTTTTGAGGACATAATATCTTGAGAGCAGGTGAGGGTTTTGGCAACTTCTGATATATTTGAATGTCTTCAGATGTTTTTGTGTTTGATTGCATAGCAATCTATGAAGTCCATCAAAATAACTAAGTTTTCAAAAGCAGAATCAAGTTGTTGCAAGTCATATTTTAATATTTGGAAGTAAATTTGACAAAATATGAATCTAGACTATGTTTTCAATTTTTAAATGCAGAAACCAAATGCTCACTAGTTACCTCATTCACTGGGTCACTCAGATTAGAACTCCAGCATGCAACATGAGTATCTATCTATTCAGGTACTCCAGAAAGTCTTGATTTGAGGTCTTACCATGCATATTTTTTTCTTGGTATAAAAATTTCAAAAACTTACAAAACACTTTATTCTATTAAAAATTTCTATGCTAAATTTTATATATACTGTGTTGATTAATTTAAATACCTTTTGTTAAAATTGCCTCATGGCTTATAATAATTTGCTCTTTACCTGACTGCTCAAAACTCAGTACCACATAACCAGTAAGAGTTTTTAAGACAATGTTAGAAATTAGAAGACAGAAGGATAATAGCATTTAAACTATTTTTAATCTGATAAGATTATACATCCAAGATATCCAGTCAGAAACAATATAAATTTCATATGTATAAGTCATGAAAATATTTACCTCCCAAGCAACATTTCTCAAGAAGCTTCTGAAGGCTACACTCCAACAAAGAGAAAATAAAGACAAATAAATATGACAGTCAACCGATGGTGATCCAACACAGCAAAGGTACAAAAGAAATTTTCAAGTGAGTAGTGAAGAGAATTTCCAGAGCAATAGCAGCATGACTAACCTAGATTTCAGCCAGCTAAGTCTGGGACATGGCAATGACAGACTTCAGAAGGAAAGTCCTCAAGGAGAGAAGACAATGGGAACCTTGAGGCCTTATAGACTTTTATACTGTTTGAAGAGTTTTACAGTTCCATTATAAAGCTTGAAGATGATCTAGTGACAAGAAAATAGAAATTTAACCAAATGAAAAACTCCAAGAAAATAAAATCAGTACTTAAGAATGAGAGAACCTTAGTGATTTGGTCACAAAAAATATTAGGTAGTCAAAATTATTAAACAATAAACATTGATCAACATAGTTTATACATCAATTGAAGTTGTTAGAATCTTTCCGTTTCTCTTGAAAATCTTGAATTAATTCCCTTCTCTCCAGACTCAGTTCAACAAGATTCATCTTTGCCTTCTGCTGCCACCTTCTCCAGAGCTTGAGACATTGATTTTTAAAAATTACCAATTACTTAATAATTTCACTTAAAACAGCAGAAAATTTCAAGTTAGATAAAATGATCATATTTGACTTAGAAAATGTGGCTGGGCACAGAGATGCACAATTTTTCTTTTATGTAAACTTTACCTTAATTGCAATTCATTTTCTTATATCCTGAGTCCATCCTGTGTTGTAGATCAGCCTGGAAGTTCAAATCAAAGTCTCCAAGTGTTTAGAGAGTAAATTCTGTGGGTCTCAAGAATAGTGCCTTCCTCAGATACTTAGATTTTAACTATTCCTTCGGTTAAGTGTTTCATCTTTCAAAACTATACTACTTTACTTCTCTTCCTCAATTTTCTTTATGTTTTTTGATCAGATGTTTTTAAAAATGTGTTTCTGATCATTATTGTAGAACCCAGGAAAGTATGTAGATAAACAGACCAGATATTTAATGATACATTCATACAAATTAATTTGTCTCCATTGGAAAAGATTCATGTGATAATGCTTTTTGTTTGACTCAACATATAAAAAATCAATGTCCTTCTGGACATATTTAACATCTAGAAAATTGAATGAGCATCAAGCACCTTTTTTATGGAAATGAAACTGCATAATTAAACCATATCAACATTAAATATAGTGAAATGTATATGTGTCATAATATTTGGATTAAAAGAACCTTAGAATTTATCTACTGAACTTTATATTTGGGTCCTCCCTCTATAACTTTCTTTCAGTACTTACGCTATTTTTTTGAAAAACTAAAGAATTAACAACTTTGTGCTACATCATAATTTATTTTCATATACTACAAATTCTGAGATATATCTTTTCCTTTTTTTATTATTTTTATTTAGTTTTTAATTTTTTACAGACTGCATTTTGATTCATTGTACACAAATGGGGTACATAATTTCATTTCTATGGTTGTATACAATGTAGATTCATACCATTCATGTAATCATACATGTACATAGGTAATGATGTCTGTCTCATTCCACCATTTTTCATACCCCCCTTCCTCTCATTTTCTTCTACATATTCTAAAGTTCACCCATTATTCTTTCATTCTCCACCCCCACCCCCATTATATATAATCCTCCACTTATCAGGGAAAACATTTGGCCTTTGGGCTTGGCTTATTTCACTTAGCATGATATTCTCCAATTCCATCCATTTATTTGCAAATGCCATAATATTATTCTTCTTTATGGCTGAATAGTATTCCATTGTGTATATATACCAGAGTTTCTTTATCCATTCATCTGTAGAAGGGCATCTAGGTTGGTTACACAATCTAGCTATTGTGAACTGAGCTACTATAAACATTGATGTGGCCGTGTTACTGTAGTTTGCTGATTTTAGGTCCTTTGGGTATAAACCGAGGAGTGGGATAACTGGGTCAAAAGGTGGGTCCATTCCAAGTTTTCTTAGGATTCTCCATACTGCTTTCCAGAGTGGCTGTACCAATTTGCAACTCCACCAGCAATGTAAAAGTGTACCTTTTTACCCACATCCACGCCAACATCTATTATTGTTTGTGTAAAAGTTGATAAAAGTCATTATAATTGGAGTAAGATGAAATCTTAGAGTTGTTTTAATTTGCATTTCTCTAATTACCAGAGATGTTGAAAACTTTTTCATATATTTATTAATTGCCTGTGTGTCTTCTTCTGTAAAGTGTCTGTCCAGTTCCTTGGCCCATTTATTGATTGGGTTCTTTGTATTTTTGTTGTAAAGTTTTGTAAGTTCTTTATAAATTTTGGAGATAAGTGCTCTATCTGAAGTGTGTGTGGAAAAGATTCTCTCCCACTCTGTAGGCTCTCTCTTCACATTCTTGATTGTATCCTTTGCTGAGAAAAAGTTTTTTAGTTTGAGTCCATCCCATTTATTGATTCTTGCTTTGATTTCTTGTGCTTTGGAAGTCTTATTGAGGAAGTTTGATCCTAAGCCAACATGAAGATTTGGGCCTACTTTGTCTTCTATTAGGTGCAGGGTATCTGGTCTAATTCCTATGTATTTGATCCATTTTGAGTTGAGTTTTGGGCAGGGTGAGAGGTAGAGGTTTAATTTCATTTTACTGCAAATGGATTTCCAGCTTTGCCAGCACCATTTGTTGAACAGGCTATCTTTTCTCCATTGTATGTTTTTGGCTCCTTTGTCTAGTATGAGGTGACTGTATTTATGTGGTTTTGTCTCTGTGTCTTCTATTCTGTACCATTGGTCTGTCTGTCTATTTTGGTGCCAATACCATGCTGTTTTTGTTACTATTGCTCTGTATTATAGTTTAATGTCTGGTATTGTGATACCTCCTGTTTTGCTTTTTCTATTCAGGATTGTTTTGGCTATTCAAGGTCTCTTGTTCTTCCAGATGAAGTTCATGATTGCTTTCTCTATTTCTATGAGGAATATCATTGGTATTTTAATTGGAATTGCATTGAATCTGTATAGTGCCTTTGATAGAATGGCCATTTTGACAATTTTAATTCTGCCTATCCAAGAACATTGGAGATCTTTCCATCTTCTAAGGTTTTCTTCAATTTCTTTCTTTAATGTTCTATAGTTTTCATTGTAGAGGTCTTTTACCTCTTTTATTAGATTAATTTCCAAGTATTTTATTTTTTTTGAGGCTACTGTGAATGGAGTGATTTTCCTAATTTCTCTTTCAGAGGATTCATTACTTATAAATAGAAATGCTTTAGACTTACTTGTGTTAATTTTATATCTTGCTACTTTGCTGAATTCATTTATTAGTTCTAGAAGTTTTCTAGTGGAGTTTTTGGGATCATCTAAATATAGGATCATGTCATCAGCAAATAGTGACAGCTTTATTTCTTATTTTCCTATTTGTATCCCTTTAATTTCTTTGATCTAATTGCTCTGGCAAGTGTTTCAAGGATGATGTTGAATAGAAGTGGTAAAAGAGGGCATCCCTTTCTTGTTCCAGTTTTTAGAGGAAATGCTTTCAGTTTTTCTCCATTAAGAATGATGTTGGCCATGGGCTTAGCATAGATAACCTTTACAATGTTGAGGTATGTTCCTACTATTCCTATTTTTTCTAGTGTTTTAAGCATGATGGGGTGCTGGATTTTATCAAATGCTTTCTCGGCATCAATTGAAATAATCATGTGATTCTTAACTTTAAGTCTATTGATGTGCTGAATTACATTTATTGATTTCTGGAAGTTGAACCAAACTTGCACCCCTGGGATAAACCCCACTTGATCATTGTGCACTATCTTTTTAATATATTTTTGTATGCAATTTGCCAGTATTTTGTTAAGGATTTTTGCATCTATGTTTATCAGGGATATTGGTCTAAAGTTTTCTTTCCTTGATGTGTCTTTGTCTGGTTTTGGTATCAGAGTGATACTGGCCTCATAGAATGAATTTGGAGGGGTTCCCTCCTTTTCTATTTCCTGAAATACTTTGAGGAGTATTGGTATCAGTACTTCTTTAAAGGTCTTGTAGAATTCAGCTGAGAATCCATCTGGTCCTGGGCTTTTCTTGGTTGGTAGGCTTTTGATGGCTTATTCTATTTCAGTGCTTGAAATTGATCTGTATAGATTGTGTATGTCTTCCTGATTCAGTTTGGGAGGATTATATGTCTCTAAAAATTTGTCAATGTCTTCGATATTTTCTATTTTGTTGGAGTATAGATTTTCAAGTAGCTTCTAATTATGTTATGTATTTCAGTGGTGTCTGCTGTGATTTTTCCATTTTCTTCACAAATTCCAGTAATTTGAGTTTTTTCTCTCCTTCTCTTCATTAGTGTGGCTAGGGGTTTATTGATTTTGTTTACTTTTTCAAAGAACCAACTTTTTGTTTTGTCAGTTTTTTGAATTGTTTCTCTTGTTTCAATTTCATTGATTTTAGCTCTGATTTTAATTATTTCCTATCTTCTACTATTTTGGGTGGTGATCTGTTCTTCTTTTTCTAGGGATTTGAGGTGTAATGTTAGGTCATTTAGTTGTTGACTTTTTATTTTTTAAATGTATGAACAGTATCAGTATCACTCAATGCAATGAACTTTCCTCTTAGTACTGCTTTCATAGTGTCCCAGAGGTTTTGATATGTTTGTCATTGTTCTCAATTACTTCTAGATATTTTTTTATTTCTTCCCTAATGTCATCTGTTATCATTGCATCATTCAGTAGCATATTATTTAGTCTCCAGGTATATGAGTAGTTTTCGTTTGTTATTTTATCATTTATTTCTAATTGCATTCCATTATGGTCTGCTGGGATACAGGGTAGGATCTCTATTTTTTTTTTTTAATTTACTAATGGCTTTTTGTGGCATAGCATATGGACTATATTGGAGAAGGACCCATGGGCTGCTGAGAAGAAAGTATATTCACTTGATGAAGGATGAAATACTCTGTAAATATCTATTAAGTCTATATCATTGATTGTATTATTTAGTTCTATAGTTTCTTTGTTCAGTTTTTCTTTGGAGGATCTATTCAGTGGTGAGAGTTTTTGCTATAGTCCCCCACTATTAATGTGTTTTGGTCTATTTGATTATTAAAATTGAGAAGGGTTTGTTTGATATATGTAGATGCTCCATTGTTTGGGGCATAACTTTAAAATTGTTATATCTTGCTGTTTTATGCTTCCCTTAAGCAGTATGAAATGTCCTTCTTTATCTCTTCTGACTAACTTAGGTTTGAAGTCCACTTTATTTGATATGAGGATGAAGACTCTCGCTTTTTTACTGGGTCCATGTGCATGGTATGTTTTTCCCTATCCTTTCACCTTTAGTCTGTGGATGTCTTTTTCTATGAGATGTATCTCTTGAAGGCAGCATATTCTGGGTCTTTCTTTTTAATCCAATCTGCTAGTCTATGTCTTTTGATTATTGAATTTAGGCCATTGACATTCAAGGTTATTATTGAGATATGATTTGTATTCCTGCTCATTTTGACTTATTTTTGGTTTCTTACTTGTCCTTTGATTGGCTTTTCCTTTAGGGTAGTTCCTCCCTTTGCTGACTTGTATTGTTGTTTTTCCCTTCCTCCTCACAAAATATTTTGCTGAGAATATTTTGTAGAGCAGGCATTTTATTTGTAAATTCTTTTAACTTTTGTTTATCATGGAAAGATTTTATTTCATTGTCAAATCTGAAGGTTAGTTTCGCTGGGTTTAGTATTCTTGGTTGGCATCCATGTTCTTTCAGAGCTTAAAATATAATGTTCCAGGCCCTTCTTGCTTTTAGAGTCTGGGCTGAGAAATCTGCTGATATTCATATTGGTTTCCCTTTATATGTAATCTGATGCTTTTCTCTAGCAGCCTTTAAAATCCTATCTTTATTTTGAATGTGAGGTATTTTCATTATAATGTATCTTGGTGTGGATCTTTTGTAATTTTGTGCACCTGGGTTCTGTAAGCCTCTTGTATTTGATTTTCCATTTAATTTTTCAGGTTTGGGAAATTTTCTGATATTATTTCATTGAACAGGTTGTTCATGCCTTTGGTTTGTATCTCTGTGCCTTCCTCAATCCCAATTATTCTTAAATTCGGTCTTTTCATGATATCCCATAATTCTTGGAGATTCTGTTCATGACTTCTTAACATCTTCTCAGTTTGTTCAATTTTATTTTCAAGATTGAATATTTTGTCTTCATTGTCTGAGAATCTGTCTTCCACGAGGTCTATTCTGTTGGTGATGCTTTCTATTGAGTTTTTAATTTGGTTTTTCATTTCTTTCATTTTAAGTATTGCTGGGTTTTTTGTTGTTGTTGTTGTTGTTGTTTTTAGAATCTTTATCTCTTACTGAACTGTTCTTTTGCTTCTTGCATTTTCTCTTTTAACTGTCTACTGGAATGGTCTTGCATTGCGTGTATTTGCTCTCTTATCTTGTCTTTTGCTGCATGGATCATTTTAATCATGCAGATTCTAAACTCTTTTTCTGTCATTTCTACTGCCATGCTGTCATTGGAGTCTATCACAATAGCTTCTTGGTTTGTTAGGGACACTTTTTTCCCCTGTTTTTTTCATATTGTTTCTGTATATTCCCCTCTAGCAGTGAAGATCAGACATACTGAAGTTTGCCCCCTGCAGGCTTATTATGACCCTACAGCTTTCTACTACCTCTTCTTTGAATGGTATTGATCTACCAGTAGCACCCAATACAGAGAAAATGCAGCTCTGAACCTAATAGCCCCTATAAAGACTTTAACATTTTTAAAATAAACAGGATCAGTTAAATTACTATTTACAATATTTCTAGTTGTGAACTATGGGATGGGGAAAGGGTGTAGGATATAAGTGAGTAAATGGAGGTACCTGTCAAAAGACCTCCAGTCTCCTGTAGGTATCTCAGGAAGGTAGCTGTCCTTCCAATGATGATGGCCACGCCCTCAGAAATAATTCAAAGTGCCTGCACCAGGCTCCAAAGGAGCTGGGGAGCCCCAGCAGGGTGTACTGAGTCAGCACAGAGGCAGGCACAGTGTCCCTCAGCAGTAGAGGGTCAGGCGGGCAGGCAGGCTCAGTGATGCGTCTGACCTCGGTGTGGAGGGCAGGTTCAGTGATGTCTGACCTCAGTGTGGAGGGTGGGCTCAGCCTATCTTTTTCATATGGGTTGGATTTTTCTTCTTCTCTGTCTTTTTGTTATTTAAATGTAGTGTTTTTATATTAATACAATTAAAATTTAACAAAAATTATCATATTTTTTCCTCAAGGTGTCTTATTTTTTTTTTCTTTTTGGAATATGCCCAATGAACTTCATACTTTCTACCCTTGTTTACACCATAATTCTTCAAAAAAACCAGTCTTGATTTCAACTATTGGTACTAACATGTGTATTTTCTATGAATTCCTGAATTGGATTATTCTTTTCTAGATGCACTCTAGTTTTTTGGCCTGATGTTTAATTTCTGCTCTGATTATGACTTTCTTCTAGGCATCTCACTTTTATTAACACTACCAAATACCACTTTAACATTTCCAGTGGCCTTATCATATTGCTGAACTAGGGGAGCTTAATTTTATTCAAAATAATTAATACATTTTTACATATTTTGTTTACATCTATTTGCCCCTACTCATTACTTGTCTTTGGTACTTTTTATCTTAATTAGAGGATTTGTAATTATTTTTGCTGAATTTTAATGTAATGTTCAGTACACTATCTTTATTTCTGAATTACTTATTCTGCCAATTAGTTTTTCTATTCTTCCAACCCACATTGTTGTTCCATTTGATTTTGATAAGCATGTTGCCAATACCTTCATTCCAATTATTAATTTAAAAACATTCAGAAGAACAAAGTTGAGAGTGAAACCCTATAAGGCTGAAAACTATAGAAAAATTAACATAATTAACAGGCAGTTTACTAACTGCCACAGAAACAGTGAGAACATGCTTCTCTGATTTTAATCATCTCCTATTCTCCTCTTGCCATAGAAATATTATGATAAATTTGATCAAAAGCTTTTGTCGAGACCCAATTTTATGCCATTCAATCAGTTTTGCACATCATATGATTTATTGGCACCCAATTAACTGTCCCATGATTAGGTTTATTTTTGGTTCAAACAAGAGAAACCTAACTAAAACTTAAGTAATACTAAATATGTTTATTAAAAGGGTAGTGGAATTTTTTATGGAATCCCACTAGCGACCTCAGGAATACAACTGAAGACCTAGGTCTTGTGGGGAGACTGAGAGATCATCATCTTTCTCATTTGGGGTGGGGCAGGTACCAGGTATTAAACTCAGATGTTCTTAACCACTGAACCACATTCCAGACCTATTTTGTTTTGTTTTATTTTTGTTTTGTTTTGTTTTGAGACAAGGTCTCGTTAAATTGCTTAGGACCTCATACTTTGATGAGAATGGTTCGGAACTTGTGATTTACCTACCTCAGCCTCTCAAGCTACTGGGATCACAGCCATGTGCCATCCTACCAGGCGAAACACAGTTTATTTTTTTCTTTTGTTCACTTGTCTCTAGATATTTGTTCCATTCTTCTCAACCTAGCCCTCTGTCTAAAGGTTGGAAAGGGGCAGACTAAAGCACAAAAAATACAGATTTTTTTTCAGCAATTCCCAAAATAATCTTCTCTTACTAATTCCAAATTTTTAATTAGCAGGAAAGGATCTCCAAGTTAGGATGGGATCCAATCATTGAACTATCATTGACTAAAGGAATAGACTTACCAAAAGGAAAATGATTAACTTATATTTGTTCAGTAGCTCTCCCTAAACCAGTAAGAAAAACCTATACAAATACTACCTCTCACAGCAACAAACTATGAGAATAGCAGAACCTCTAAAAATTAGGGAAGGGGATATTTTCCAAAAATGTATGGTGAGACTTTGAGGGGGCAGAAGGTTACATGGTTTAGTAATGTCAGCCTTTTGGTGTTCACATAGATACTTCTTTTGGGTAGTAAAATAGTCAAATATTGCCATAAGTTGAAATCCAACTATTCAATAAGTAAATGCAAATCCTGCAGAACCATAATTCTTGACCAGGTGTAGCAAAGAATGTCAGGTATCTATGACTTCAGCCTGCTAAGGAAATATCCATTGTTCCTCTATTTTATCTTTGTATCTCTACTACTCACTACTCCTTCTTCCATAAGTGACAGAAACCTAACTCAAACTTGAAACCAGTTGGCACAAATGAAAATTCAGGGAAGAATGGTTTAGAAAGAGCTGAAACTATTTGCTCAAATGATGTCCTCAGCAGTGTCTTTCATTACTTTTTTAGATTTATTGATTTGATTAGATGTTTCTTCATATGTAGTAGAGAAAAATAGCCACCAGAAATTCCCAATTATATTCTAATACTTTGTCATCTTCAAAAGAAAAGTGTTCTTCTCCTTAGAATGCACCAGCCAAAATTATGATGCTTTTTTTTTTGACGTATCTTAAATCATATGTTTTCCTATGATTACTTCTCCAACTAGCAAAACCCAGAAAATATGGACTAGCATAAAGGACTTGAGAGACACCAGAAGAAAAGAAAAGATGGATACATCCCCCTATAGCCACAAAGTCTGTATGCTCCTGCAGAAGAGAAAATCCACAGTTGTATTCTTATGACATATCTAGTAGTAATATCTGGGCTTCTGGCCCAAGTCTTTTTGGTTAATATTCAAATCTCTTCTAAATTGACTTTAGTGCATCATAATATGCACTATATGATAGACTTAAACATGTCCAAACCACCTAAATGCAATATCTCAAAGTAATAAATCTCTCATCAGTGTAAAACTAAATTTATGCTGCTGGACCAGTATATAGGAGAACCAATGAGACCAGTGCTAACAGTGGGCATCAACTTGGTTACTTTCTTCCTTAATAGAAATTTCCTTTTATTCATTCCTTTCTTGCTTGCTTAGAAAGAAGCATAAATATTGGAATGTCCCATTGCCCGTATACTTCCTTGGAAACTGAAGTGGTGAGAAAGAAAGAGGGGGAGATAGGGAGGAAAATAGAAAGAATGTGTTTCATGGGTGCTGTCCTTGAAAAAAATGAGAAAGAAAAGATTCAGTCCCCAATAGAGGTAAATGTTGATCTTATTAACCCAAAATATTTTATCTAGAGAATTAAGAGTATGGAAGAATATAGTGCACAGGTCCATTTTTTTTGGAGTAAATATATGTATTAGTCAGTTTTTGTGTTATGGTGACCAAAAGAACTGACAAGACAAACAGAGTAACAAAAGTTTATTCTAGTTCAAGGTTTCAGTACTTGACTGCAGTCAGCCAACTCCATAGTCCAAGTGAGGAAGAACATCATGGCAGAAGTGTGTGAGGAAAGTAGCTCAGAAGATCACACCAGGGGCAAAATATAAACCCCAAAGGTATACCCCAGTGGACTGCTTCTTCCAGTTACACCCTACCTGTCTATAGTTACCACCCAGTGAATAGACATCAGTGGATCAACCTAGTGAACACCTCATATCTAAACAATAACAATGTGGAGGTGGAAGTTTATGAAAATGAGCTGTATTTTTTTTTTTTTTCTTATCTCAGTGTAAAGGGAAGAAAAAAACACTAGACATGAGAATTCTGAGTAGGGTTGAAGGCTGGAAAGTACTGAGCAAGAAAATGAAGGTGTCTAAGAGAACAAAGAATTACTGGGTCAAGGAGATGCAAGACTATAGCCAGGAGATACCATGTGCTTCTTGTGAAGGTAAACTAAGTCTAAACTGCTTTGTTTAGTGTTCTTCTCTGACCACACAGAAATAAATGAAGTATTTGATTTTTATCCAACAACTGAGATAAAAGAATGAATTGGGTTAAATGTTCCACTTACAGAGTTTAAAGATAAGCTGTAGGATTTAATGTGAGAGAACATTAGGGTGGGGGAAGTCTTAATGAAAATGCAGCAAGATCACTGAATTGTGGGTGCTAGTGATGTCTGTAAAACTGGATACTATGGAAAATTTCTGGAAAAATCAGAGCTAGTGTTCAGAGTATAAGTAAATAATTTATTCTGAAGTGGATGAAGAATTGCAATTACTGTTGATAACAACACCTAGGTCAGTGTAAGAAATGAGAATAGACAGATAGACTGATCTAGATTGGAGAACAAGTTCACTAAGGGCAAAAAAAAAAAAAAAAGGCAAAACACCTCCAATTGATTTGAAGAATCAATATTGATAGTAAGACCAGAATTATAATAGCAGTGGTATTGAGATGACAGTGACTTGGGAACAAAAATCTTCACAAAAACCAAGGATTGTTTTTGTGGGTAGAGGAAAGGTGGTGACCAGCCAGTGGATAGTGACTGGAAAAAAGAAAGGTAGTAACTGTAATAGTCAGATGTCCTGAAATTCAAAGCAATTGGAAATAAGAAAGGTCAGAATAGAGAATAAAGGGCATTAAGAATTTCTTCTTCTGCAGGACCTATGGAATTGAGCATAAAAAGATGACTGGAGGGAATAAAAAGAGAACTCAAGGAGAACCAGTATTCACCTAGAACAACGTGATCAGTAGGTACATGACATAATATGCATGCAATTATTATTTATACTTTTGAAACACTGAGCTTTGAAAATATTCATTTGAGCTGGCTGCAGTGCATTTTATAAAGCAAGAAAAACTATTTTAACAGAGTAGATGCCAAGTTTATCAGAAAAAGAAATGTAGGCATCCATATCTAAGTTTATAAAAACATCTCTTTGCAAGGATGTGTTTTGACACTTTTGAAATATAAATTGCTTATGAGTCATTAATCAACTGTTCTTTAATTAAGAAATTTGAAAAGTAACTGAACAGCAAGAGGGAACAGAAATGAAACTTCACATAGATCTATCCATAGTCATTTATGGGTAGTAAGAATAGAACTCAAATTCAAATGTTTATGAAATGTTATATTTGGATGTAAACTTATGATAAATAACTTTTATGCTGGGGGATTCAAAACTTACCTTAATTATTCAATTGCTCCTTTTGATTTCACCACTTCCTGAAAATCCATGGTAATCACCTTTATTTTCCTTTTTGTGTAGTTTTAAATGTATACATTCACTTTCTTAAAATAAGCATCTCTATGTTCTTCATCACATCCACAAATGGTATTAAATGAAAAAATAATATATTTATTAAATACTAATGTTCAATGAAATAGATTTCTTAATAAATTATTTTAATAAAATTAACTTTTTCTAACAAAACAAAACTGTTATTCAGTGATACATTTAAATTTAATTATTTATTTTTCTATTCTAATTATTGAATGACACTTGTCTTTTCTTCTTCTAAAACAAGATTTCTTTTTCAGTTTAAATAAGATAATCCTGCAGGACATTGACACACAACTCTCTTTCCTTTAGACTAAGCACTTAGTGACCCATATAACCATCTCAAAATTTCTTAAACAGCTTGCTGTAACAAATAGATAAATAATGGACTTGTGCATTAGCCTTGCAATGAGGTTATGTTAGAGACGAAGCAAATTAGAATTGGAAAAATACAGAACATAATAGCTTCTGCATACTGTAAATGGAGGGCAGTACCCACCTGTCGAGGAAGCTGAACAATCAATCTGAGAGTCTTTGAAATTATGAATGTTGTTCCTTTCAGCATGCACCTCAGCACATTTTTAGCTTTTGGCACTGACATTTCTGCCTTATACTTATTTAGCTATAATTCTTATTCTCAGTAATAAATACACCCCTGGGATAAAATGACTCCCTGGGCATTCAAATTAATTTGTAGTTACTCTAAATCATTGTGTGAGGGAGCCTCTATTGAATGTTTCTTTTGGATTTTTTTAAAACAATCCAACATGGGATCAATTCAGCAATTACACACCAAGTGTCAGTTTTGTTCAAGTCACTGGATATAGCAGGGCAGCAAAAATTCTATAAAAACATACTCATGCCTCAAAGAAGCTGCAAATCCCTTTTTGGAGACAGGAAGCACAGTTTCTGTCTCAGAGCCCCAATGTCACTTATCTGTGTATGTTCTAGTCAGTTGGTGTCTTTTATAAATATATTTAAATAGTCTCTCATCTCAGATCCTTGATCAGGTATAATTTCTATTTCATCTTTTTTTTTTTCTAACACACTTAGAACTATGCCTTGCACATAAAGTTAATATCTGCATTATGAATAGTTGCATATTTTTAAATTACTTTATGAGTGACAACACAGTTCATATTCCCTAAGAAGTCCATTAGGAGATAAAGAAAACACAAAAAATATTTATGGGAGAATTTTTTGGGATTGACACCTGTGGAAGAAAGAGGAACCTGTTCAGGCAAGAGTTCTGCTGTTGTATAGTTTCATTGATGGACTAAGAAACTGGTCTATGAGGAGCTCTTAAGCTCAGATGACTTCACTTGTTTGCATTTGAAGTATGCAGGTTGGATGCTCACATGCTTGAATTTACCAGTGATGGGTTCAGGCAGCACCAAATGGGCCATGCCACTGAGCTAAGCTCCACTTTCAGATGAAGCAATTCTTTAAGCTGAACAACATTAAAGAGCTATTTATAGTGCCACTTCCAGTAGCTAAGAAATTAAAAGAAAGAATAAGTTATTTATCCCTGACTGGGACTCCATGTGGTGCTTAACAGCATCTACAGCAATAAGTAAAATACACTGTGGATTCAACTTGTCTTTGGCTTGCTCTTTGGGAAAGATCTCATTCCAGTGTATGAGAACTGACTGGTAAGATGGAAGATGCCACAAGACTGAAAAAAGAAGCAGATAGACCCAGGATAGTACAAATTGCAAACTATTTGGACTTACATGCAGAAATGCATCTTGGGCAGTAGTAAGACAGATGAATTCCCATACCTGAAGCAGAAGAATGGTGTTTGTATGCTGAAGTAGAAAAAGGATGGCCATGGGCAACCAGAATGTACCTATCATTTTCAAACACTGTTAACCTGCCCATGTTTGTAGTCTGAATATCAGTGGCAGGCACAACACACTTGACTGATTATCTGAAGGACTTTGACCTGTAAGGTTTGGGATGCATGCCAGAGTCACTAGTTAGGCAAAATGGTAATTATAACCAAGATGGCTGTGTTCATGTCAAGTCGAATCCCTTCATATGAAATTAGATATGCATGTTATGCAGAGTCAAATTAAAGAAAAATAACAAGTGGATGGAAAAATTAAGAAGTTTTAGGAAGCCATATTATGCTTTAGATGCCTGTTGAAATATAGGAATGAATATAATGGGTATATACCACAAGAGAGTTACTGATTAAGTAAACACCATGAGCAAAAACACGGAAGTTAAAATAAGCAAGAAAAAGAAGAGAAAAAAGTAGTTTGCTTTAGTGAATGTAGGAAAAATATTTTATGGGAAAAATTAGTAATTATAGATATATCTTTTGTGATGATAACTATGAATTACAAATCTATTCGCTTTCTTTTCCTTTTATTTTTTCTATTATTTTAATGGAATAATAGTTGTACTATACCTATATTGTCACATATGTTGAGGTATAAGTAATCATTCAATAAATTCACTTTAATAAGAATGATGGTAATCAGAATAAAAGGTAATAGAAGGGAAATGAGACATTGCAGAGGTGAAACATCTGTGGTAATTGTACATACATAGAAAAAGAAAGTGTGCATTCAAACAGAGTTTCTAGTTTGGGAACTAGGGAACATTGACATCATTAGGAGAATAGTAATATGAGAGCCTAAGTCCCAGGCCCAATTTCCAGAGGTCACACTCTTACCTGAGGTTGTAACTGCTTCCAACTCTAATGGGAGTCTTGGGAATTGATGGGTCAATTGGGACCAGGCTTAGCCCAGAATTTCATTAGAAGCATAAGCAGCCCAGGACAAGACTGACTGCTAAAAGTTTGACTTCTAGACCTAAGTATTTAAAAAATTGCTATGTCTCAATATGTCTCTCCTCCATGTTATGCTGTGTTCCTACCCATGGCTAAAAGATTTTTCCCAATTTTCATTCCCATTCTGTATTATCCTTACAGGTTTTCCACCACCTTTTGATATCTTAACCTTTGCTGTTTTGGAAGATTCATTTGATTTGGTACTCTCTTCTCGTCTGAGATAGATCCTGATCTCAGTTGCTTCTTCAGCAACTTGGGAGGATAAGGCAGGAGAATCACAATTTTGAGACCAGCCTCAGCAACTCAGGGAGACCCTGCCGGTGCCAGAGAATCCCAGTCAGCTATTTACATGATCCTACATCCCTATGCTAGAGGGGACCTGAGGCTTCCATGGTTATAGACAGCACATGGAGAAACCATACAGGAGGTTTGCATCCTTCTCAAACTCTAGGATTTTATGGCAAATTTGGCTTCTTCATTTGTGCCAAGGATCTTCCACAAAAATAACCAATGCATATACCATGGTGTGGTTTCCAAAGAACATTCATATGTGATAAGGTGATTGATTAAGAAGCACAGATTTGGGGGATTAATTGCTAATTGATGAGATGTTCTCTGCAGCTCTGATTCGTTAAGCATAGTGGCAAAGGTAGGAAAAGGTATCCACAGAAGAGATTGTTATGATCTGTTCAGTTTGTAATAAGGTTGTAGATGCCGTTTTAAGACAGAATGAGAAAGAAAGACCTGTGTTGACCTGACAGCCTGGAATTCAATCTGTTCAATCACCAGATATGGCTTCCTGGCATGAGTGTCCTAATCTAAGATATCAAGTCTCCAGTGTGCTTTTTGGGGTCCATACAGCACACATATAGGCTAGGATGGGTAGAAACTGGTCAAGACCAGACTGTGTAGGGGTTTACAGCAAGGTGACTGTGTTGGCAAGGGAGTAGAGGAAAGGAGTACTATCTAACGAAGGCTTAAATTTCAGAGGACTCTAGTTTCTAAGATCCTGATGAGCCAAAGATGTCTCATATCTTGCTGGACAGAGATTTGTCCTGCTAAAGCATGACCCTAGTATGTCATCATCTCCTTGAGTATTCTTGGCCACCATTATGGAGTAAAACTTGCATCTGGATTATGACTCACTAGACAGGTCTTGGAAAAGACTTTTATAGACCCCGTATAAGAATCATCGAGGGTTTAGTGTAAAGAGAAAAATAAAAAAAAACAAATAAACAAATAAAAATTAAAATTTTAAGTTCAAATAACTCCATTCTATGAACAGCTACTTCTGCCTATTTTGGCACTGGTTACTTCCCATGTCCCCAGCAGCACATCTTGGACTAGTATCAAGAAGTGACTCAGAGATCCAGAACCCACAGGTTAAATCCATTAGCCACAAATAACATGAGTCCCTTTATGTAAACTCCACATCTCATTTCAAATTATATGTGAAATTCTAATTCTCTTTTGGTTTTAATCCAGCACATTTCTGACATGAATTAGAATTTTATAGGTTCTCAAATCAAACTTCCTGGTTTTAAATTCTAGATATGAAGCTTCCTGACTGAGACCATTGCAAAATTTCCTATATTTCAATTTCATTGTCTATAAAATGGGACTAAGAGGAAGATTTGAATGATGGGATGGGGTGAGCATGACATGAAATCCTTAATAGTAAGTGTTTAGCATAAGAATTACCAAATCCTAAGTGCCCAAGATATATTGGTAAATATTCTCAATCAGAAGATTGCTCAAAGCTTTTTTTTTTTTTTTGGTTAAAACCACAACTAGGAGAAATTGGCTATGGCATGGTAGATGAGACCAGGAAGGGCTACATAAATCATGGGGCCTAGTAAAAATGAGTGTGTAGTATCCTATCCAGAGAAGGTGAAGTTAATCTCCATTTCCCACAGGCCCTCTGTCCCAAAGGACAAAGTGGGGATAAATGACAGAGAAACACAGTGAGGATACATTAAGAAAGATTTAGAATCTATTGTATGCTCAGGTTTTTATCATGGACTTAATTGCAGTGAGTATCATTTTTCTTTCTATTTTCTTGCCCTGCTCTTTTGCCTTTTTATACATGATTCTTTTCTTTTCTTCATGTTTAAATGGTTACCATTATATGTATTTATATTTATCACTGATTGTCATTTCCTCTCATTCTAGGATGCTAAGATATTAAATGAGACAAAAGTGTAGAAAAGAGAAATGTCTTTATACAATATGACTAAAATTAGATCAAGGTAGAATGAAGCATATTTAAAAAAAAAACAGAGTGGACAGATACCACGGGAACATCAGTGAATGAGAACTGAGAGGAGAGCACAGGGCTTTAACTGAGCAGTCATTAGTAAGTAAGAGAGCAGCCTTACTGCACTGGTTGGAGGTGGGTCACAGCAATGAGGAAGAGTTAAGCTATTCTTAGACAAAAGACTTGCAGCAACTGTGCTTTTGTACTGACCATTCTGTGCAACTGAATTAAGGTTTTCTAAATTTGTCCAGACTAGAAGCACATTTGATCCTGAACAGTGGGCAGAACTGAGCCTGTGGACAAGGGTCAAGCAACAAAAGCAGACATACCAGGAGCTAAAGCCAAATAATTTAATTTGGAGTCCTGATCTTCCTGAGATCCAGTTTTCCTTTCTATGCATAGCAAACTGACTGTTACCTTCCCTCTAAGAGAACTATCTTCATACACAATGTAAATCGGCAAATCCATTGAAAATATAACTCAAAGAATGTGTTCTCTTGATGTAGAGTTGGCTAGTGACCTCAGGATCCTGTCAATATTCTTACAGAAAACCGTATTATGGAAAGCTGATAATTCAGTATTCATTTAAAATGCTTGAGTCTTATTTTTGTCAATGCATGACCTTAATGGTCTCACCTCTTTCATGAATCTGGCTTTGATAGTCATTTTACAGTCATACATGAGTGTTTTTTTTTTTTTCCTTTCTTCATTGAGTCTTTATGCCTTGTATCTTTAAGTCTGGATAGATTTTCTTTTCTTATAGAGAATATGATTTATTCAACCAAACATATTTCTATTAGTTAGACTCTTGTATGAGATAATAGTGTCTTAAATTGTGTTCCCCATAAAGTAGTTCCTAAAGCAAGTGATTTTTTTTTTCTTTTGCTAATAGTTTATTGAGAAGTAAACTGGAAGCCTGGTAGGAGGAGACATGTGAGATGGGTAAAGAAGGATAAGCAATAAAGGTTGTATTAAAGAGCTAGTAATCACTGCAGGTAACCAGGGTTCAATACCAGTGAGTGACTGTGCTTAAAATATCTCAAAATTTTGCTCCTGAGGAATGAGTGACTTGGTTATTCACTAATACCCATCTGCATTGGTTGAGAGTTGCTACTGCTGTCATTAACCCCTTGACATTTCCGAACTGCCCTGTGGGCACATTGATCTTACTCCCATACCCAAACAGAGCCATTAGACAGAGAGATATAAGTGCATAGTGCAAAATACTATTGACTCATGGGAAAACTCCAGCAAACTTGTAGTTATCCTCTGGAGTGGCCTAAGGGGATTTGGATGGAACACTGATTACATCACCTGAAGTCTTCACCTTGCAGCATTAAGAGTTCATGAATGGAATTAAATCAATTCTGCTCTTCACTGATCCTTCAAGGTAATGGATAATCATGATTCCTAAGAAAATAATAATTGCAGTATAACAATAATCAGGTATTGAACCCAGGGACACTCACCCACTGAGTCACATCCCAGCCCATTTTTGTTTGTTTTAATTATGTTTTTACTTTGAGACAGGTCTTACTAAGTTGCTTAGGGTCTCACCAAGTTGTTGAGGCTGGTTTGAACTTGTGATCCTCCTCCTTCAGCCTCCCAATTCACTGGGATTACAGTCATGTGACATCGTGCCTGGCTCAAACAAATAAAATTTTAAGTGTGTAAGGATATTCATTATCTCTTTCTTGTGCCACTTCTTTTAGAGTCTTGCACATTCACCCAATGGCTTGCACTGCTCTACATTAGTGCCCTAGTGGGTTGACAAAGATCTTCAACATAGGATGCAGTTGAAAGGCCCAAGTCCTACTAGGTAACCGTGCCCTTATGAGACCATGGTTGCAGTAATCTCCTGTCCATTATTTCCCTGTGCATGGAAACATCACATGGTATCCAAGGGAAATCCTTGAGTTGCAGACATACTATTTTATATTCTCATTGCACCTCTAGTTCTCCATAATAATCAGTATGAAAATCCTATGCATGATAGTAATAACTCTCACATAAACAACCATTTATGGAAACTCTAGTTTATCTACTTACAAAGGACAAAATGACCAGGAGGCAGCCAACAACTGTTATATGTTAATGGAAATATTTCTGTATTCTTTCATGGAAGCACCATGTTCTTTCAAGAACCAAGGGCTCAAATACAAATGTAGTTCCAGTTACAGATTGGAATATACAAATTTGCCAAGTGACTCATTCAGAGAGATGGTGGAATGGGCTTTTTTTTTTTTTTTTTTCAACTCTGTATTTCCATGAGACCTGTATTCTAGATTTTGGAGATGAAGAACCACATAATAACTATAGATTTTATGTACATACTGAATTGTGAGGGGTAACACAAAAACCCCATAGGGTCTCTTTTCTAAGCTCTGTCGTTGGAAAGACCTTACAACTTTCTATTTGTGCAGTGGCTTCTGGGTGACAATTTATAATTACTCACAAACTTTCTAAATAGATGCTTGTTTTTACATCCTTTGCCCTCAAATGTGTACCTTGATCCAAAGTTATGTAATGAAATGTCTTTCATGGGAAAATCAGACTCAGAGCCTGCAGAGTATGAACAGAAGCATAGAGGTTAGGAAAAGATATACATGCCATTACCAATTCCACTAAGAATGAATTGCTCTCCCTTTCATAATAAAACAAGTGTGGTGTAACCATTCCTGCATAACACAGCTATTTGTTCTTCTTATTAAGGTGAGGTAAATTATTGAAGTGTACATATCAGAAATTTTCTCAACTGCTGAAAGTTTAGTTATCCTTTCCTGGAAATAGTTAAATCAGTCTGTAGGAGGAGCATATCAATAGCTCACATTCATGCCATTCATGCCACCATGACTATTCATTAGTGGCTCCATTTTATAAAAATACTGGGATGAGCCATTATAATTTTCTGGTTTGCAGTTTTTCCCATCATCAAACATTGACATGAATCACAAATATCTATACACTTTGTGACTGATCTCAGTGTCCATCTATAGGCCTCTTGTCCCTAGTTCCAATTTTTTCTCCTTCCAGGCCTCTTAATTTCCAGTCAAGAGACACATGTGTAACTTTCTACAGATCATCCATAGCTCTATGTCATTAAAAGTGTGCTATCCAGTCACTTGTCATTTTGAGGATTTCTCCTCATCTCTTATTTTAGAGATAGGTTAACCAACACTGAATTTTTTTACCATGCACTGTCAAAATGACCTAAATAAGATTGAACATAGTTGAAAATCAGTAGTAAGGTACAAATTAGGATAGGGAACATAATACAAAAGGTTTAGGTGGCATGGGTTTTGAGGTAAATTTTATGTGGATTGATTGTGGCTTTTGGACCTCCTCAGGTCAGATACCAAATGTACCATATCTATCATTCAATTCATTTCTACTTAAGACTTGGTGGATTGAATAATACCTCACAATTCATTATTGGTGATTAAGTACTTAGTCTGTGCCAGAGCCCAGCACCATGCCAGAAATTAATTTTGAACAATGAATAGTTCTCTGATGTACCCATCATGACTTCCCTATCAAATTTCAAAGTAAACTTTCCCATTGTGATTTGCCAGAGATTCCATCTACAGCAAACAAGATCACATGGAAAGAAAGCCATGTTAGTTTTCCTGAATTTCCTGGAGTGCCTCTCCTGATCCCAGTTTTACTCAAAAAGGGCAGCCTTTCAAGTAAACCAAAAAGTGAGTTGTGGTCAATCAATAAACATATCATAGAAAATTTCAAAAACTTATTCTGAGAGTTTGATTTCTAGGGTTAATACCAAATCTTTTGGCTTAGTTTACCCCCAAAATAGAAACTATTCACAAGAATACTAATGAATTAAATGGTAAATGATGAGAACAACTATCCTTCCCCTGTTAAAAATGTAGAAATAGTTTAAGAGATGATCCTAGGAAGGTTATCAAAGCAGTAGGGATAATATATAACTACAGAAAGATACCATTAATTAATAGAAAATAGACCTTAAGCTCACTAGAAGCCCTCTAAAAGACTATATGGAACAACTCAGAATTTTCACCCTGAAAGTTCAGGAGGCTAAAATATAATTCTCTATAACCCTACATTGGCACATTGATTCCTCCTTACTTCTGGTCTGTTCTGTGTACAATTTGCTCAAGAGAAAGCCCTCAGGGAGAGGCATTTTCATGAAGGAAGAAGTCATTGACATGTACAGTACTGTCCCCCCAAATTGCAGGGAACCTCTGGAGGGTCCAAGGGAACAAAGATCACTGATTGCATAGATCTGTAGCTTAAATATTAAGTGTATTCCTGATGTACTCATTTTATGTTTCTCCTGGGAGATAAAGTATTTTATATTATTATGAGGGATGATTACAGTATTCATAAGATGGTAATCAGTTATATAAAGAGAATAGTAAACTAAGCTGGGATATTCAGTGACCAGACTTTATGGTTCTCGGGGTAGAGAGAAGGAGCACTAGGGAGTCAATAGAGGTCTATGAGGATTGAGCATTGGTGCTAGGATAGCCCTCTATCCCTGAGTTCAGACAGGCTGCAAGTTGAAAGTTACAGATTCCCTTGTGAGGCAAGGACACTTGTGTAGGGACTTTAGTGAAGGTAATTTTTGTTTACTCCTTGGGGACATGATCAGAAAGAAGTCCTTCTTTAGAATTCAATTCTGGGTCAATGCTTTGGTGCAGGGAAGTTAAACAATTTTGTATGAATTCTGCTTTATTCTTCATTACTCCCTCTTCTTCATCTCACAAACTGGCTAAAGTCAGATCATTTTTAACTGTTCTGTGATCCTGGATAACAATATTCCTAAGAATTTCAAACATTTGAAGTTCCTTGGTATGCCTGAATACATTTCACATTCAGAAAGAAAGAGAAATATTAAATTTTCTCTTGAGTAGCCTAGTAGAACCTTACTTCTCAATGTTAATTATCCAGTCTCTATTATACTTGGGATGTGTGAAATTCTTTTTCTATATTTAACTTGAACATTATCATTATCAGATATTGAGCTTGATAAAGAAAACTAAACTCTAATTATTCAAATCCATTATTCATTGGAAACTTTTAATAAGAGGTAAAAGCAAAGTTTATATTGAATATTTAAAAATAGACTAAGGGATTACATTTTCATGATTGTCACTTTCTATTCTATATTTTCCCACATACATTCAGCATATTTAAGGTGAATTTCCTCTTCTCTTGCTTCTTGCCCTTTTCTCCCATCCCTTCTGCTCTCCTTCTCCTCCTCGTTTGCTCCTTCTCTTCCTCCTCCTTGGTGCTAGGTAGATATCCCACTCTCCCCCTGTGTTCAGACCTGCTGCAATTGGTTACAGATTCCCTTGTGAGGAATCCCTTTTCCCTTTCTCCTCCTCTTACTTCTTTCCCCTTCTCCTCCTTCCCTCCCATCTTCTCTCCCTCCCTCTCTGGGCTCTTTATTTTTGTCTTTAACTTTGGATCTATGATTTCCTGGACTTCTTTGGATCCCACCATAGTTGTCTAGTTTAATTTCATGGTTCCAATGGACAGATAGATTTAGAGGAAAACATGTCTTTTGCTACTTTATTAGATGAAGCTTTTTGTATACAGTAGATAGAAATATAACAACAGATTGTCTATCATCATAAAATACTATTTTGATCATTTGTAAATTTTGAGTGATTCAGTGGTACAGGAAGCAAATCCATTCTAACATACATTTTTTTTTTAATGTAACTACAAAAAAGTATATTTTAAAATCTCTGGTGATTGCAATTGTCTTTTATCTTTTTATCTTTGTAATTCTTAATTCATGTTATCTCTTCACTAGGAAATATATGATTTGATATTAATTGTCCTGTACTAGATAACAAAATTGCTATTGAAGTTGCTATCAGCACAGCAGTTAATGAACAATTATTTCAACTTTCTAAGAAAGTTACCTTAAATTTTTTATTGCCCAGGGCAGTTTAATTACCATCTAACCTACATTTTGAGATACAACAGATGATATCCTTTCATGCTTCTTCTGAAAATTCTGTGTATATATTTTTAAAGCATTGAAACATTAATTCTCTCTCCATATAATTATATTCATTACTATTAGAATTCCTTTTTATAATTTTTCAGTTTGCTAACCTTATTACATAGTATGTATAGAGCATTTATTGCCTGATCCTAAATTTGCTTATAAAATATGTAGTGTTTATAATGATCTGCTCATTCTGAATCTAAGAAAATTTCTCACATTCCTTTGAGGTCTATGTGGTTCAAGTGGCAGTGACTAAATTATCCATCCCTAATTGTGCAGGAAACTGAGATCCATGAGATAAGAAAAGACAAACATGAAAATTGAAGTCCAAAATTGGTTCAAATCTTAGATCTGATTGTGAAAATTCAATAGCATGGAAAAGAAAATGTCAAATGCCTGACAACATGCAATTGTATTTTAGCAATCATTTCTATGTACTTATATGTATAATTTTCTATGTCTGGTCGGAAAAAAAAAAAATGAAGGAAACTAGAATGAGACCAGAAGTGGCCATTTATTAAGTTATTTTCTCTGGCTTCTCATGCACTCTGCTTTGTGATGCAGATCGGAATCTTAGAAAATTTATTTCTGCTCTGGAGGGACTTGGAGAGTAGAAGAGAGAATGACACTCTCTTTCCTGGGTTCTTCCTGTGGGCTTCCTTTACCCCCAGGGCCTCCCCCCCACCCCCCCACCCTCCACCCCCACCCCACCCCCCCACCCCCAGCTCTCACAGGGCTTCTTCGCTTCAGCGACAGCAATTCCTCCCTGGATCAAGAACTGAATCCAATTTGTGTTTTTTTTTCCAGCATTTGCAGAACCAACCCCCTTGTGCATCCCAGCTACACTCAGAGGTCCAGACTCCATTTCCTCACAGAACCCTTCTAAACTTCTGAACTTCCCCAAGCTTCTGAACTTCAATTCCAACATCTTTCTTTTGTTCTTCTGGTCATAAGACGATGATGGATTCCTACAATTGATGCATCTTTAATACCCTTATGATTTTCGTCTAGATTTTTGTAACCTAGTTATCAAATTTATACATGAATAACAATTGTTTACATTAAAATATATTGGTAAAGCCAAGTGCAGTGGGGCACATCTATGATACCAGTGGCTCAAGAGGCTGAGGCAGGAGGATTGTGAGTTCAAAGCCAGCCTCAGCAAAAGTGAGGTGCTAAGCAACTCAGTGAGACCCTGTCTCTAAATAAAATACAAAATAGGGCTGGGGATGTGGCTCAGTGGTTGAGTGCCCCTGAGTTCAATACCCGGTGGTACTTCCATATATATATATATACATATATATATATATATATATATATATATATATATATATATATAAAATACATAACCAGTGTGAGTTTTGTGTCCTAATTTGACTATGATACAGACAGGAATATGGAAAAGATAATATTTACTTAGGGCCTACTATATATCAAGTTACTGAAAAGTACTTCAGATATATATCTTGTATTAAATCACCTGTGACTTAAATAAAAAATAATACATTCATAACAGCAGTGGAATTAGTTGTCATGTCACATAGCCTGTAATTGGGAAACCATCACTTCTTTTAAAATAAAATGTTCATTTTTCACTCAATATGACTTTATTATTATAAAATTGATGTGTGAATAATGCATGCTCAATAAACAATTGTCAATATTAATATACCAGAAGTTGAGTGTTTGAAATTGACTGACATTCATTTTTAATGTTTTATATATATAAATTCATTTATTCCTCACAATAACTCCATGAGGTTACAAATTTAATGGATCTTGATAGATGCCACATTCTTTTCTTTTCATTTGTATTGTAGTTATTTCTTGCATAGTAGAAGACTTTGATACTTATAATGAGAAAGATTCAAGTGAAAAATTATAAATAAATTCTTAACTTAAAGGTGGTAGAAATGGTTTGAGGTATAGCTCAGAGGTAGAGTGCTTGCTCAGTACATATATGGTCCTGGGTTTTATTGTGAGTACCATTTGAAAAATGTAGTGGAAAACTGGTGTGCGTCAAATGTAAATGATATTTTGTGAAGGAGTGTGAAACTATACATTGCAGATATTTTGGAAGAGGTATGGTCAAAAAATCTGATCATGGTGGTAGTTTAAAATATTATTTCTGTTTTATGCTTTTGTTAGTGCATCATAGTTATATCTGATAGCAGAGTTCATTTTGACATAATCATAGATGAACATAACATAATTTGTTTTATTTCAATCCCCAGTACATCCTTTTTCCCTGTCCTCCTCCCACCCACTGACCCTCAACTCTAATGATCTTGCTTGCATTTACTTATTATTTTAAATTAGTGCATTATAGTTAGACATAAAATTGGAATTCATTGTAATATATTCATATATGTGTAGATGTTCAGAGACGGGTTTGCTGAGGGTGAGGATGTACCATGCCTACCCTATCTAGCCTTACCCAGTGCGCTTACTCAGGCGTCGAAGATTGAGCTCTGAAGGCATGGATCTAATTTTATTTAGGGTTGCACAGGACCTATATAGGCACATTATCCAATCAGGTTAACACACTTGTTAAAGTATAATAGAGTCAGCCTATAGGTAAACTATACATCGAGGGTCCAGGTAGTGTAAACAAATCAAGCATGCCTAAGCAATTCTGCCCAGCAACAGGTCTGAGACAAAGGACTGGGGGATGGCAAGCTCCTGCACACAGCATGAGGCAAGGCAGCGGGGGCAAGCTCACATCACAGTTTGCTGGGTTGCTTGACAGGGTGAGGACTCCCCTCAGCTCCTAGCTCAGCCTCAACAGCTGCAAAGACCTTCATTCCATGGCGATTCTTTACCATTACCTCAGTTTCTCTGTTCAGACTGTTTGGCTTACTTAGACCATGGTGTTAGTGAGTGTTGTCAGATAAGCTTGAGGAATGTTCCCTACATATATGCAGATAGCAAAATTTGTTCTGAAGTTCCTCCCTTTTCCCATGCCACCTTCCTCACCCTGATTCCCTATACCCTACTCAACTATTTTCCCCTCCTTATCCTGGGATCCCCATTTTAAAATTCCTATTTCTCTCCAGCTTCTTCATATAGAGAAAACATTCTACCTTTGTCTTTCTGAGTCTGGTTTATTTCACTTAGTATGATGTTCTCCAGTTCCATTTACCAGCAAATGCCATCATTTTATTCTTCTTTATGTCTTATACTCCATTGTGTATATATGCCACATGTTCTTTATCTATTCATCTGTTGATGGGCATTTAGGCTGTTTCCATAACTTGACTATTGTGAATTGAGCTGCTATGAACATTGGTGAGCATGTATCTATAGTATGCTGATTTTAGATTTTGTGGATAAATACCAACAATTATGATAGCTGGTCATATGCTGACTCAATTCCTGGACTTTTGAGGAATCTCCATATTTCTTTCAAAGTAGTTGCACCAATTTGTAGTCCTACCAGTAAAGTATAAATGTAAATTTTTTCCCACATCCTCACCAGAAATCATTGCTATTTGTATTCTTGATGACTGCCATTCTAACAGGAGTGAGATGAAATCTCAGTGTAGTTTTGATTTACATTTCCCTGATAATGAAGTTAAAATTTTTTCATATATTTGTTGAGTGTTTGTATTTTTTTCTCATGCATAATGTCTTTTTATATCATTTTCCTATTTGTTAAATGGGTTGGTTTTAAGGAGCTAATTTTTATGAAATCTTTACATAAACTATATATTAATCCCCTCTCAGAAGAGTAGCTGGCAAAAATTTTTTCTCCCATTCTGGAGGCTCTGTCTTTACACTCTGAATTGAAGTGCATTTCTTTCTTTGTTCATATTATTTCTGTTCAGTGAGGTCAATGTGTCATGCCCTAAATTCAGTCCTGAAATTTGTACTATGGTACTCCAGTTCTTCACCTTTTCCTGTATCTTTGCTCCTTTCCATATAATTTTTTAATTTCTCTCATAAAAAAAAATTGTTTCCCTGACCTTTGACTTCGAACTCTGTAATTGAGTTTGTCCAGTATAATGTAAATAGATATGGAACAACTAAGGACTTAGTGAATCAGGATTGTTCCCTTTGGTATCTTACACACACTTGGAGAAAAATCAACTTGCAAAGCTCAGACTAGATTAGTCAACAGGTAGATGATTATGAAAACCCAGATGAGGTCAGAAGAGCTGCCTTAGTCATTCACAGATGCTTGAAGGGGAAAATATGTATTTATATATGCCACTGAGATTTTATAGCTGTTTGTGATATAACAACAGCTGACTGATGCAGATGCATAAAATACAGTTTAAGCCCTCCAGTGAATACAGTTGAAGTGGTTACAATTACATAAATATAATACTATTTGATTATGACACTAAGACAGATGTTTTAAAAGTACTGTTGGAGCACAATGTGGAAATACAAACAGATTGACTCAAACTTTGCAACTGCATACTTTTATCATGTGCTTTCATAGATACCATTCAGCTGCCCTTGCCCTTTGATATGACCTTATAACACAGATTCTGTGTAATGAAATGTAAAGTGGAAGGTCATATTTGACTTTCAAAAAGGCTACATAAATCCTTCTTGAGTTGAGAATGTGCCTTTTTGGCCTTTTCCTAACTTGTTGAATTGAAGTAGACTTGATACCCCAGTACCTGTCTTTGAGCATGACTTGATTCAATGGTATATATGAAGATGACTTGATTCAATGATATATATGGAAACTGAGGATACTGGGATAGAAAATAGAATATTAAACTGTTCCAGTAAGGATCCCTAAAACTTCTATCTCTCAATTTTCACCTTATGTTGGTTTAAATCATTATTATTATGATATTTTTAAAATATTTTCTGAGTAGTCATGGGGGTATACCCTAAAAAATAATAATACAGGTGGAATTATTCCTGGAAATATATGTAAAGAAGAAAAATAATGTTTACTTCTTATTTTAACTCCCCAAAGCATGCAAAAATTATTTCTTAGTGTGTTGGTTAGAACATGAAATTCCCCAGCTTCTTTCCTCTCTGTACCTTCTGTATCTTTTCCAATGTGCTAAAATTAATGTTCCACTTTCATTCTTCCTGCAAATACTGTTTGTTATGAGTGATCAAAAGTACTCATTCTTTGATACAAGGCATACTTATTATTAACCACATATTCCAGGTCTATATAATCAAGACAAAGTTGAAACCCTAATGAATATTAAGTGTTGAAAACTTTCAAATGATCAACTTGATGTTCAGACCATCATTCTAAAACTTTGACATCTTCTACCAAGATGTTTCATCCTTATAATTACTATTACCCATTTTTAATAAATAACCATTTATTTAAAATATAATCTATGTCTTTGATTTGATAGGGAAAAAAAATTTTATAAGGATCAAGACTGGACAAAGTCCCCCAACTTCATCACTTTTAAAAGGCAATCATAACTATTTGTGTGATCATAAAAACAAAACAGCTATTATTTAGGTTTGGTTGAAAATTCATCACCTTTAGGAACAAGATATGTGATCTCCATCATTGACTAAGACCTAATCTGTTGGTCTCATCAACATTCACACTCACCCCATATCTTCCCTCATTGATTGTGATCTGTGGGCCTCAGCTGAGAAATAAATCTTGGTTCTACATAGTGCCTGACTTAGTTATTATTGTTGAAGAAATGAACACTTCTCATTATTTCATTCCATACAAAGAACCATCTCTTTGTACCATAAAACTTACTGATAAGATCATTTTTCATTCTTTAAGTTTTGAGATTGATATTTGAATTCAATTTTCTTAGTTCACTTTGTATAAGACCTAAGTTCATCTAGTTACTCTCTCACCATTGTTGAAATGACTATACCTTCTCCTTCTCTCTCTCTTTTTTGTTTTTTTTCTGCAGTGGTGGGGATTTGAACCCAGGGCCTTGTGCTTGCAAGGCAAGCACTCTACCAACTGAGCTATATCCCCAGCTCTCTCTCTCTCTCTCACTTCCCATTTATCTGATTGTCTATTTTAAACACAAAACACAATCTTAATTACTCTGGCTTTATAATATGTCGTGAAATTAGGTAAATGGTTAATCTTCTAAATTTTTTATTCTTTTTCAACATTACTCTGGTTCCTGATGGTATTTTGCATTTCAATATTCATTTTAGAATCAATTTGTTAATAATACTAGACAAAAACTTGATGGAATTTTGATTGAGATTTTATTCAATCTATATAGCAATTAGGATTAGGATGAATTTATATCTCAAAAATATTGACTATCTTTTCCCATCTCTCCTCCCTCTCCCTTTAACCCCTTGTCTGCTACACTGATATTATAGTTTAAATATGAAGTAGCCTCAAAAAAACTAATGTGTGAGACAGTGCAACAAAGTTGAGAGGTGAGATGATTAGGTTTTGAAAGTCTTAATCTAATCAGTGCAGTAATTCCCTGATAGGGGTTAATTTGGTGTGAATTATAGGCAGATAGGGTATGGCTGAAGGAGGTGGTCATTGGGAATGTACTTTAGGGGAAAATATTTTGTTCTTGGTAAGCACAGCCCTCTCTTTGCTTCCTGGTGCCATGTCCCTAGTTGCTTTCCTCCACCACACACTTCTGCCATGATATTCGGCCTTACCTCAGGCCCCAAAGAATGAAGTTGCTTTCTGTAGACTGAGAATTCTGAAACCTTGAGTCCCCAAATAAACTTTTCCTCCTTTATTTGTTTTGTCAGGTGTTTTGATCACAGCGGTGAGAAAGTTAACTAAAACAACTGATCTCCTGTCTGTTTTCATGAGATTCACCACCATTTTTTACCACTTAGTTTGGTTTAATTTTCACATATGAGGGAAAACATTTGAACCTTGATTTTCTGAGTCTGCCTTATTTCATTGAGCATGATGTTCTCTAGTTCCATCCATTTGCCAGCAAAAGCCGTAATTTCATTCCTCTTTATGGCTGAGCAAAATTCATTGTGTATGTATACCACATGTTTTTTATCCAATCATCTGTTAATGGGCACTTGAGTTGGCTCCATAATCAGGCTATAGCAAGTTGTACTCCTATGAACATTGGTGTGCCTGTGTTACTTGAAGACAAAGAACAAGAGTGGAATGAAATTGATCAAATTATCCTATTGACATATATGAATATAACACGGTGAATTTCACCTTTCAGTATAACTTTGAAGCGCTAATTAAACTATAAATAAATAGACCAGTAGAATAAAGGAAGGTAAACAATGGGAGGGAGAGGAGGAGGGAAAGGGGAAATATTGGGGTCTGAAATAGAGCAAATGATGTTCCATGCTTGTATTATTATGTCAGAATAAACACAAACATTATATATAACTATAATGCATTAATAAAAATATTTTAAAAAGAAAACTTAAAAAAATGATTCTCCAGACCCATGTACATGGTTTATGTGTTCATTTATTAAAGTATTCTTTAATTTGTCTTGGCAATATTATAAAATTCTCATCAGTTCTCAGGTTCAGAATATAGATATTTCACATTTTATCAGATTCCTAAATATTTCATACTGTTATACTTTTAGAAATGACATTTTGAATTTCCAAAATATTGCTAGTGCATAGACCTTCATTTAAGTTCATCTATTAGTTATTTAAGTTCATCTATTAGTTCTAGTAGTTTTTATTTATGTTTGATATAGGCTATAAACTTTCCAAGGTGCTTTATCAGGGTAAGGAAATTTCTTCTTATTCCTGGTTTGCTGAATTTTGCTTATAAGAATGGATGTTGGGTTTCTTCAATTAAAAATAAGAAAAAATATTTTAATAGTAACCTCACTAAAAATAAATGTTGATAAGTAAGCACATGAAAAGCAACTGTTCAACATCACCATCCATTTAGAAAGTTAAATTACAACTCCTGTAAATTATTATTACATGCATATGAGAGTGACTTAAATGAGAAAAGGCCAATCACACCAAGTATTTGTGAGAATTAGAGAAACTTAAACTCTCATACACTGCTCTAGGAAAACAGCAGTTATTAATAGTATTAATTTTGTAAATTGTGAACTAGTTACTCAAAAAGTTACTGTACTTCTGTTACTATATTTTTTGCTGAAGAGAAATAAAAGCATATGTTCATATTTTGATTTATAAACATATATTATTAGCAACTTTATTTCTAACATATAAAACCATAGACAACAATAATGTTTTTCAACAGGTCAATAGATAAACACACCATGGTAAATGCATGCAATAGAATTTAACTGAACAATCAGTGGAATGCACTGTTCATACATAGAACATGAATGAATCTCAAACAATTGTTCTGAGTGAAAGGAGTAAAACCAAAGAATATATACTACACGTGATTTCATTTATGGAAATGTTAAAAAATGAAAACTAATATTTTGTGAACAAAATTAGATTAGTGGTTTCCTGAAAATTGAGTCAGGATGAGTAAGAATGGCAATGAGAGATGTTTAGGAATAGGTCTGGGGAAACTGAAGTGATGGACACTTTGATAGTGATAAGGCTTTCACAGCTGTATACATACATCAAAACATGTCAACTTGAATATTTTTAATATGTAAGTTTATTGAAAATTACTTATATCATGATAAGGCTATTAATATTAAATTTAAAAGTAAAACAAAATGTAGTTTAGCTGATCATTCTTATAACTAGAAAAAGATACTGCAATAGACAGAATATCTGACCCTCCCAAATTTGCATGTTGAAACCCTGATCTCAGTATGATGGTATTAAAAGGTGAGCTCTCTAGGAGGCGATAAATCATGAGGATGGACAGATTGTGAATGAGTTAGTGTCCTAATAAAAAGAGACTAGAAAGCTATTTATGCAGTGTGATGATACAACAAGTTGGCTTTTTGTTAACGAGAGAGTGAGATTTCAACAGACACCAGACCTGCCTGCATCTTGCTATAGGACTTTCCTTCTGTCATATCTTCAGAAAGGATGGAAATAAAGGTCTGTTGCTAAAGTCACCCAGGATGTGGTAATGTGTTACAGCAGTTTAAGTGACCAAGATGGATAAATAATAATTCACAAATCCCATTAAAATTATTTATTTGCTTGTTCTCTACCATTCTACATTTTTATAATTTACTTCAAGTTTGTCTTAAATAAACTGTCATTATTGTTCTATATAATAAATATGAAAATTCTTTAAGCCCACTTCAAGTAATAGTGTGATTTATTATAATTTTAAAAATGTTTTAAGATACAGTATTTATAACTGCACTATAAAACATTATATACTAGTTCCTTGTAAACTAGAATGGCAAATGAATATCCATCATGTGTTGGTAATTGAGAGTAGCATAGTGATATTTCTTATCCTGTATAGTGTACTGTTCAGTTAGAATTATTTATTGTCCCCACTAAAGCCATCCTTACCTACCCACCCAGCAATGAAGTGTGTTCCCTTCCAAACATATGGACAAGAAATATTTGTTTAACTCTGCATTTTTCTTAATTGAAGTTTTATGAAATATTGTTTAAAAACACTAGACAAAGCTACACCAAAATAGTAGGTTGGTCAATAAATCTGTGTTAGCTATGAGATGTCTCATTAGTATCTTACTATGAGATGTCTCAGTTACTGTGTCAGTCAACTTTTTTGTCCTTTTGACTAAAATGCCTGATAAGAACAACTTAGAGGAGGAACTATTTGTTTTGACTCATGGTTTCAGAGGGTCAGTGTATGGTCAGCTAACTCCATTGCTCTGGGCCTGAAATGAGATAGAACATCATAGTGGAAGGACTTTGAAGAGGAAAGTTCCTCAGCTCATGGCAGCAGGAAAGTACAAAAACAGAGAGAAAGAGGGTAGGAATAGATATAGTCCTAGGTCATACCTCTAGTGACCTACTTCCTCCAGTCATACTCCATCTGGTTTCATTTAGCACCAAATTCAGGTAATGGATTGATACAGCAAATGGATGAAGTCACTGATCACTACCTAAAAGTTCCACCTCTTAACCTTGCTGTATTGGGACTCATGCTTTCAATACATGAGCTTATGGGAGATCATATCCACACCACAAAATACCAAAATATATATGTAGGTGGAAAAAGTAGAGGATGCTACTGAATTCATTTTTGTTCATTCAGGAAGATAACTGAGTTAATTGAGTCCTCTATTAAAAACAACAGAGACATATTGGTGGTCTCTAAAGAAAAAAATGGAAATGATATTTTGGGCTCCTGTCAACTGTTCAAAACACATATCTGATTAAGTGCACTTTCTTTTATGCTTTTCCTTAACTCCTACCTTAAAAGGAACTGCAAATTGAAGGAGTGAAATATTTAAATTATGGAGAAATAAATTTGTAATGCATTATGGTCACCTTGTATCAACTCAACTGAGTCACAGGGTGCCCAAACATTTGGTCAAATATTATATTGGTTGAGTGGATTAGAATACTTTTGGATGAAATTAAAATGTGAGTTGATAAATTAAATAAAATAATTGCCCTCCCCAATGATGGTGGACCTCATATAATCAGGTAAATATCAGAACAGAGCTGAAAGTATACTGCTGGGCTCTTCTCCTTCTTCGGCCTTTGAACTTGGACTGAGGCTACATCATCAGCTCTCATAGGTTTCCAGTTTGCTAACTGTAAGTCTTGAGTCTCGTCAGTCTCTAGAATTGAGTGAACCAATTTATTATGTTAAATTCTATTGATTCTGAGTAATACCCTATTGGTTCTGTTTCTTTTGAGAACCCTAACTAATACAGAAAAACTAAGAGTTAAGATTTTTAAAGTGTTTTTCGTGAAATTGTTCCAGTATTTTCACCAATGTTTGTGAACTTCAGTCAAGAACTACAGTCAAATTCTCAACATGCTGAGATATCAGTAAGGATCCAGAAACTATCTCCTATAATTGATTCATAGAAATACAAATGTTTCAAAATGCAGAGGTTTGTGAACTGTAGAAGTCTCATATGCTTCCTTGCAAATAACCCTAGTTAATTCTGCAAAGACAAGAAATTACTCTATTTCACCAGAAGTGTGAATTGTACAAATGACTACTGGAATAAATCCTTCAAAGTCTTTTTGGTCTCAGAAATCTTTAAGCCTTACAGGGATTTATTGAGCAGGAACCAAGGCCTTGCTAAGGTTTTTAAGTACAAATGTTTTGTCAAGGTAGCCTAGTAGCAAGGCTGTCTCATATAGACCTTTTCTTTGCCAAGCCCCCACTACTCTTGCCCTTTCTCTGAATAATGCAGTTACACTCAGTCTCTTTATTGTCCTGGTCCATGGATTAAGTAACTCCTAGAAAGAACTCATTTGATCTTTTGTTAGACTAAGTGCTGCTGTGATTGGTATTATATAAGTACTTAGAGGAATGGCGCATTATCTCTCATATTGTGAAGCTTTGCCATCCTTTACCCTATTAACTGTTGTAAAGGTCTGATAAAATCCTGAGCATATTATCACTAAAAAATGTCTCCTAGCTTTCAGATTCCTTTCTATGCATTTCCTAGGTGATGTATAGATTTAAATGACTCTATTTCCTATTCATCACATTTTTAAGAACTAAAAATGTAACCCAGTTGACTGGGGGTGGAAATAAGAAAGAACAATTTTAAGAGGACATTTTTTCACTTCTACTTCAAATTATGTGATTATACTACAGCGCTTTAAAAAGAAAGTAAAGCTGGAAGTATAAATTTGGTTAAAAGAAAAGTTTAGGCAGAATATACACTCTCAATAAAGTATCTCTTAAACAACCAAAGGTTTAAAATCTGTTGCTTTCCTTTCTACATTCCTTCATGACCAGGTCCATCCAGAATTTCAAAAAGGTGAAATTTCATGTGAATATGACTTTATATGTACACACATATGTTTGAAACCTTAAGTAGTAAAAGTGTTAATAAAGATGGATGTTTGGATAGTACAATTATAAATCACTGAAATTTAGGGTGCTAAAATAAACCTTATTTTAAGGTAATGCTATGATAAATCTTTGACAAAATCAGTCATCAACTATAGTTTGTTTAATACATTCCAGCTGACCTGGTATTTTTATTTATATGATAAAATTTGTCAATGACCTTGCAATTATAATAGAATATTATTGTAATTATTTTCATCAAGTGTTTCTCATTTGTCCTGATGTGTTTAGAAGGTAGGAACCGTGTCATCCTGTTTGAAATATAGCACTAGACGTGACAATATATATAGTGTCCCACTCTCAGCAATGCTACTTGGTGGTGGGAATTCAAATTATCATGACAAAGAAAATTGTCATGCTAAAGTACTAGGTGTTCCAAGAGCAGTGGACAAAGTACTGCCTGTCAGCATTTGCTAAAATCATATATGGTTAACTTTATTAATAGAACTTTTAAAAATCCTTTCAGTATTGACCTCTGGCAGTGACTGTCACTGTTTTTCATCTTTTTGTTACAGAGTGTATTCTGCACTAGGACAAACAGTGGTACAAATAGTTGTGGATCAAAGCAGCAGAAGGGGAATAACATAGTGTTTTAAATTAGTTTGACCTTTCAAAAATATTTTTAAATGCCCAGCTCACAGAGGATTTGACCTTTGTCATTATCCAAGGACTTTGTGTTATTCGAAGATTGAACTCATTAATAAAATTAATAGTGGGTTATGCAGTGAGGGAAAAGAATAATTTCATGTCGTGTTTGCATTGGGTGGATTAGGGCTAACTGTAAATTCTTTGAATATCACACTTACACAGATGTTTTAGAAAATGAATTGAAACTGCATACATAATTCCCAGACAATAAACGTGCACATCTTTGTAGTAAGGTAATATTAATACACCAACTTCTTATGCCAAGAATGAGCAAGACAAGAAAATAAGAAAGCAATCATTTTTAGAAAGGTAATCTATTTTCATTTACATTTATTCAATAATAATCTAAAACAGGATGTGTTCAAGATCTATTAGTTGCTGGCACCGTTGTGTGGCATTCAGTTTCTTCTCAAGTAGAAGAGTATTCACAAAATATCCATCTGTCTTTCATAGTAGCTACACATAGGAAATTTGAGTGCTGAAACTGACTCAGATGAGGAATCCATTCACTGTCCCCAACAGCATATGAGGGATGGAAAATTTCTAATTTTGATTTGTCTCAGACTGCAATTCTCTTTATAAAGAATCAGACATGTTATTTTTAATACAGTTTAGGTCCTACCCAAATTCAAAATCTAACAATACATCAACCAAGGATTTTGTTTTTGATGCAGAGAAAAGTTGTGCAGCTAACAAATTATTGAAGTGTCTACTGCTTTTGTAAAAAATTGTGGCATTAACACAAAGGTTAATCAGACAGAAGCTGCTTTGAAAAGGTGTGTATTCACAGTCATGTTACAGGTTGCAAATGATTGTTCTTTGGATGCAGTCACATAATGGAAAATTATGTGACTATTATGAATAAATCTCAATTGTACTTTTAAGCTTAAAGGCTAAGAAAATGAAATTGTTCAGTGGTATATATGTCTTCTATTTATAAAATGGAAGGCAAAAGAGAAGCAGATGAATTTCCCCCTGAAGTCATTCTTTAACTGATTTTTATGATATTCAAACACTTTACAATGACACTTACTATTTTGTTTCAGTTTCTCATAAGCACATATACTTCTCCCATATGCATATTTCAGTTTTCGATATGTCTATGTGTTCTCCCATATATGTGTACATATATATGTGTGTATATATAAAATATACATTTTTCCCACATGGTAAAATATAACATTTATGGGGAAAATATATCTAAAATTTTCGATATTGTGCATTTAAATATATTAACCATATGTGAGTAGAAATAGTCTTCAAGTGAACATTCTAAATCTTAATTGTTTGCAATGAAAACTGTGCCATCTCATACTTAAAAAGGTAATTAGCCTACTACTAAGAACTTTCTGTATCTATTATTAAGATCAAGATCCAGATAGAACAAATTTGGCACTGACAATACTAAAAGGATTCCTATTTTAACTTGTTCCAATCGACTGATTATTGAGTCTTCTTGATTAACTATACTGCAGAATGCACGAGGTACTAATTTCCTTCAAGAGACATTGTTTTTATTTGTTTGCTTGTTTTTGTTTTTGCACACTTATAGTCCATAGTCTGATGACATTCCATTGCACAGGCTTGACTTTAATAAATGTAAATTTAATGCATTTTAACTTCAATTTGATTTTAATATATTTGAAGTTTAAAAGATTTCAATTTAAGGACTGGGGATATAGCTCAGTTGGTAGAGTGCTTGCCTTGCAAGCACAAGGCCCTAGGTTCAATCCCCAGCACCGCAAAGAAAAAAAAAAAAAGATTTCAATTTCAAATTTAATTCAATTTCAATAAACTTTAAAAATAAATTAAATTTAATTATACATTTATTTAATAGATTTAAATAAAATAGGGAAAATTCAATAGCATTCACCTAAAATTATTTATAATTATTCAAAAGAAATAACATAAAAAAAATGAGTAGCAATCTAAACTACATGTAAACATCCAAGGGTTTCATACAAGAAACATATTATAGAATATATGAGCATTGTCAATATCTGCCAAGGATTAGAGATTAAAATTCCAATATTAAAAAGTACTGATTTAAGTATCGAAAAAAATAGAAATTTTCAACTTGGTAAAATGGAAAACATAATATGCTATTTAGATACACAGTGTAAAGCATAGGAATTTAACCAAATTATTTAGTTTTCAAGAATAACATAGAGAAAAATCCCATTTCCTTATGATTTTTGTTAGCAAATATTCAACAAATTTTAATAATATGACTGCTTCATTGAACTGAAGATTTTAATAAGTTGACATGCCTGTCAAAATTCTACAAAATTGTCTTTCTCAATTTGAAAACAAATTTCAAAATTATCTGGAGTTTTTTTAGTATAATACTGGATACATAAAAACAAACAAAAATAATCTATAAGTTATATCAAAAATTATTTTTCTCAAAATAGTTTTGTTAGTCCAGGCATGGTGGCACATTCTTGTAATGCCAGAAGCTTGGGAGACTGCAGCAGGAGGATCTCGAGTTCAAAGCCAGCCTCAGAAAAAGATAGGCGCTAAGCAACTCAGTGAGACTCTGTCTCTAAATAAAATACAAAATAGTGCTGGGGAAGTGACTCAGAGGATGAGTGCCCCTGAGTTCAATTCCTGGTACCAATATATATATATATATTGTTTGTTGTTGTTAAATTAAAATCTCTTATGGTCAGGGTGTGGCACATGCTTACGGTCCCTGCTACTTGGGAAACTGAGGCAGGAGACTCGCAAGTTTAAAGACTAGCCTGAGCAATTTAATGAGACCCTGACTCAAATTAAAGACTGAGGATGTAGCCCAGTGATTAAGCACCAGAATGTTGGAGGCCCTCAGTTGAGCTGCAGGACCACACTAAATAAATAAACAAATAAATAATATTGAAAGATAAATAAAACCACCTGGGAAGTCACTGAATTTAGAAAGTTTGTGTATCCTTTATCCTGCATGCCTGGTAACTTGTATAGAACATGCTCATCTGTGCTGCTGAAATTAAAACAATAACTTCAATTATAGGAGATAACCAGTGGTAAACTTTTTATTAAGTAAATTGAGCCCTCTTATGTGGTAGATTATTAATGATTTCTGAAACAAATTCATAGGAAGATATTATATGGCTCAGATTTTGATTAGTGAATCATCAGTGGAACATCCTGGATTACATATGAGCTAAATTTTTTAAAAATGCACTTATGTGTTAAAAAGAGCTGTGATAGACACAGCTGTGCAAATTATTAAAGAAGGTGAATAACTCTCCCACATAACAGTTGAGTAAAACCTCTAATGATCATAGTAACATTAATAATAATATTTGTCCTTTCACGCATCAAAGACTCCAGAGAAACCTTCATTGTTGGGGTAATGTGATAGTATCCTCTAATAATAACCATTATGTTCTGATACACCCACATGCTCCTCTGAGGAACAAGGGCACACAGTTGAAATTAAGGTTACAATACAGTATAAGGAACTTCCTGTGAATTTACAGCTTCTGTCACTTCAACACACTGCAGACTTGAATAAGGCTGGCTTCGAGAAAGGCCTGCTGTTAGATACAGAGATCAGATTCTGAACTTGGTTTTAGAAATTTCTGTAAAAAAATACAACATAATTTGATGGACTAACAGAAGGATCAGTGCAATAAAGTAATAGACAAGATCCTAGCATGGTACATACGTAAGTGAAAGCAGTTGTTTTTAATTCGGTAATATATTTTTTTCTTTTAAAAAACCCCATTCAGACTGGAATATCTACTGGGAATCAAAGAGGCATAGCTAAATTTTTAGATTCTCAGGGAGAGAGATGGTTTGGGTAATGAACTATAAAAGTATATATAATTGAGCTATTGGTAGTATGTAATGTTTTAGCAAAGGACAGAAATCCTCATTGTGCTACAGGTGAATGGGAAAACTCAGCATATAGGCAATAAAAAAAATTGGCTAGCCAAATTTGTAGACAATAATACAAGAAGGTTTTTATTTCTCTTACTTTTTATTCTTTCTTGGTTCAATATGCCAGATAAAAGAATGAAAAAGAAATTTGTTGAAGAGGAACAAAAGCCGTAGAAATTGCAAATGACCACTCCAGCAAACACCCTGATAATAGAAGGAAGTCAGTAGTGAACTATGAAAAACAGAAGAGAAAACAGTTACTGTTCACTTAGTTCAGGAAAACTCAGTTATTCTGTAACTTCTGTCGGACTGGGGGTGAAAAATGACTCATCCAGTCATACTGAGATTTAGGCATTGTATAAATAATTCTGAGCAAAATGCTAGGACACCCTAAGTTCAGATTAAGCATTAGGCTGTGGATAAGGCATTTTGTTTGTATTTTACATTTGCAGGTGTGATTTGTCTTCTAACAACAACCATTTTTCACTAGGGGAAAAAGAGCATGGGCATCTTTATTTAGTTTGAAAATACTAGAATAAATGCATGTAAAAATATTCTTTCACTTTAAATGGGAGTATAGGCTGTCCCAGAACTCAACTATAATTTGAAGAAATTGTGACATGACAACAAAACAATTTTCTCATAGAATCACCTTGCTCCTAGAACCACTGCCCCTTGGTCTCTGACTATGAATCCTTTCACAGGTCTCCTGTCTCTTTCTGAATACTTAATATTCAAGTATCCTTGTTTTCCTTCCTACAGAGTTGGTTCTACTATAACTTCTCTGCTCTATTGGATGCTTCTGAGGATGTCTGCAACTCAATATGAAAAAACGTTCAAATTCCTTCCCTGGAATTTTCTAAGTTTCATTCAATTTGATACATTGGTAAAATATGTGTTCATGTGCCTCACATAATCATTAGTTAATGAGGACAATGGCTTCCAAAACCACACACAGAATCCTTAAGAAGGTAGAGAAATATGGGATCAGGAAAAGTCAGAGTAAAAACAGTACACCAACTGGAACAAAATACGCTTCTATTAGTGTTCATATTGATTCTTCCATTATGTTTATACCTTCGATAAGTCTTAACAGAAAGTAAAATTAGTCGATTACAAAACATTTCCAGAAGTATCCCTACATAAATACAACCATACCTGGAAATTCTTTTTCTGTTTTCCACATATTGCAACATCACCAACTTAATTCTGGATGGTAACATTCAGATAAAATATTATTAGCAATGTATGACACTTTCTTAGGATTTTTTTTTTTTCCTAATTCACAGGAGATGTAGCTAATAAAAATCTGGAAGTTCTTTACACTGGAGAAGTATTTTGGTGAGTGAGTGAAGACAGAATTCAATGAACCTGATCTGTTGTGGAGCCCACTTTTTAAAAATTTTATTAATTTTATTTCTTATAAATAGTTGTACATGAGAGTAGAATGCATTTATGCACTTTTGATAAATCATACATAAATGGAGTGCAAGCTCTCATTTTTCTGATTATACATATTATAGAATCATGTTGGTCTTGCAGTCATATGTGTACAAGAGTATTGGTGAGACAGAGCTCACTTTTGTTTTCATCTTACTTTTCTGTTCTATGGCATTGACATTATTAACTATCTCCAATTATTTGGGACATTCTTCCTGGGCTTCCATGTCATAGTAGACCTTAATTTTTCTCCTTGTAAAGTGTTTGCTTCTTCCTTTGCTCATTCTCCTTTAACTGCTTATAAAATTTAAAATATAAAATTCAATATTTTATATTTCCTATTTTAATTAATCTTAATACACAATTAACATCAGCAGTCTCAACACAACATTCTACCAGCTCTTCATATGGTATTTAGAAATAAACTTTTAAGTGGAATCATTTTCAATAGCTTCTGAAAAAAAAATTCCATAGCCTCTTTTTTACCTCTCAAACTCCTTCTTAAAACCTAAGTATTCAAATAGTCAACTCATCATATTTCTTCAGTATTTCACAATATATGCTCCAAATTTGGAGGAACAGATGTAAGTTTAATTTTTTACTCTATTATTTAAATATTTTGATCATTAATTTCTCTGTGCTTTCAAATTTTATCTATAATCCTAAGAAAATAATGCCAATATCAGAGTATGTTTGAATAAGAGCACATACTTTGAATGAATCAAAATCAGGATTCAATAAACAGTGGGTTTAACAATTATAGTAGCATTCATATTGCCATTTTCATTAACAGACTTTCAAATACACCCAGATGTGGATATACTACCATAGCCAATCTCTCATGAAGTGGTATTGACCCTCTTCAATGACATAGTGTTTATTTAATGATCAATAGAAATCAAGACACAGGTATATATTTACCTGTTATAAACATATAAATGATATTTAAAGTCATTTATTAGGGAGAAAATATAAATATAAAAGAAAATATTACCCATTGTGGCATAGAAGATTCTATTACCTGATCTCAACAGACTTACACATTTAGCCTCATTTCTTTCTACAAATGCAAAGATTTTTAATGATGAGCGGTCAGAATACTTAGAATCTACTATTTGATATAAGGAAACCTCATGTGGCGTTCAATACTTTAGCAAGAAATCCCTCTACTAGTCTATTTCATAGCACTTAAAACTCTATATTACATGTTTGTTTACATGTGCTTAAATGTCAGAAAGTACTGGCTTATATGAACCATATAGTTTTCACCAGTATAATTTCAACACTTTAATACAATTTCTAGCAAAAATACTCAACTAACGTCTACTGAATTTTTTTTCTCTGCATCACAAATTCATGGTCAAATATTTCTATATGGGGTCAATAGGTCTGGTTTCCAAAACGACTCACTAAATATAGAACAACTTTCATGATATATTTCGGGAAATAAAAGTCTGAATTTTTTAATAGAACACTTTTTCAAACTTTGGTTTGTTTTCTTGAGGTAAAAAAAATATTCTTTGGAACGTAATTCCAAAAAAATATCAAAAAACATGGAGGATATATTTGTGTAATCATCTAGTAACTATTATGGAAAAATAGACAAATGAGAGAAAAATAATCATTTTTATATGGGATTTCTTTTAGAGGGTATACCAGGGATTGAACTCAGGGGCACTCAACCACTGAACCACATCCCCAGACCTTTTTTTTTTTTTTTTTTTTTTTTTTTTTTTTTTTTTCGTATTTTATTTAGAGACAGAGTCTCACTGTGTTGCTTAGTGCCTTGCTGTTGCTGAGGCTGGCTTTGAACTCAATGATCCTCCTGTCTCAGCCTCCTGAGATGCTGGGATGTGCCACCAAGCCCAGCATTATATGGGATTTTAAGAGAATATTAGTTGAAAACTATAATATGAATGAAATGGTACATAAACATTAAGTAAAATATTTTAAAAGTTCATATTTTTGTGTCTCAGAAGATTGCCTACTAAATGATCTACCTTGAAGACTATACAAAATCAATACTTAACACATTAATGAAATAGAATTTATGTGAGTAGTAATAAAAATCAATAATAAGTTATTATGCCAAGATCAGTGACCAAGAAATAGATAGATATATTAGGTAAAGTCCTTCCTAATGCTGTGTGTAATTCCAGTAATTGTTTCAAGTGTCTAATTTTAAATTGTTAATGGATAATATAAATAAAATACATCCCAATCAGAATCAATCTATTGCAATGTATTACTGTTCTTTCCACCTGTTAATTCTATTTGAAAGAATGGTTTCTTTCTTTTTTTTTTTTTTGCTTTTACTTTATTTAAAGGTATTTCATGTTTTAGGAAATTGTACAAAGAGATTGTGCAAGAATTCTGTTTCAAAAAGCACCTGTCATCTGTGAGAACTACAAGAGCTCAGTAAAGAGAAATAAGAAAGCTGTGTTTTAAAAATCTGTTTTAAAGCACTGAGGAGTTTTGAAAGCTACAGGAAGAAAAGATAAATTCCCTGATGTCAGCTCAATGTAGTTCTTAGTTTTCCACATTAGGGTATTTGCCAATCCATTGCTTTGGCAATGGGTGATAGGATCAGGAGCTTACCTTGATTATTAAAAAAGTTACAGTGTTGGCATGATTAAAATTGGAGATAAGGACTACCAAGGATGAAGGTCACTAGTAAGTAACATAGGTTTCAATGGTGCAAGAAGATGTGAACACTGGGAGTAATAAAGATGGTATAGAACAGTAAGTAAAAAACAGTAATGTCCAGATAACTATCTAGTAATATATCCTCAAGGTAACTGGTATTGTAAAGTAAAACATTTTTTTTATGAAAGAAAATACCATACTGTGCATAAAACTATATACATTTCATACATTTTCATTCAATTAAAAACTTTTCAAGTAAGAGAAATGGTAAGAGTTGAGTGAAAACAGGAACAAAGTAAACAGATCCATCTACTGAAGTCATTTTCATAGATTTTAAAATTAACTGCATATGTCTTGTGTAAAAACTAAACTTTAGAAGCAGGGTGAATTTTGACAAATAAGTGGAAATTTCAAAGAGAATGCATTAGAAGTGTCTCACTGAAAAACAAAATGAGAACATTAAAAACTTGTGGACAGTTTTAAAAGATATGAGTAGGTTAGAAAGAATAATTTACTTGAAATACAATGAATGAAAATCTCTACATAAGGCATTGACATAGAGAAACAAAACCATAGAAGATACATTAGAAAAATGAAGAGATCGTATATGTGAGTAATTGAAATCACAAAAAGAGAGAAAAACGGAAAATAGCCGAAGCAATAGTGAAGAGAAAATGGGAAAGACTCTTGAAACTGATAAAAGACATCAAGCCACACTTTTTAAAATCAGTTAAAGTTCCAAGCAAATAAAACTCAACTGGTGATAACATAAAAAACGCATTAAAATCTAAGTTATAGTCAAATTAATAGGTGATTTCTCCAAAAATAACAGTAACAACAACAGAAAGTAACTAAAGAGAAGACAGGGAAAAAATGGGTTTTAAAAGGAAAAGGAAAAGAAAGAAAAAAGCCAGAAAATCATTGAGAAGATCTTCAAAGTATGTAAATGAAAAAAAATTTGACATCCCAAAGTTACGTATCTAGTTAAAATAAACTTTCAAAAAAGCAGATCAAAGACAGGTATATTTGACAAGAAAAAACTGAAATAAATGGTCAGCAGTAGAATCACATTAAAGGAAGTACGAAATGTAATGTGACCAATGAGGAGCACAACTGGTTCACTTGTCTAAGTCCTTTGCTTGAACACGTGAAGAGGCACATAGTCTTGTTATAATCAGAAACATGTGACTTAAGGACACAGTTGGGCACTGTATGCACACAGAAAAAGAGATATTAAAGACTTAAAATCTGTACAATATAAATGCTTGATTATATTTACATAACACATCAAATATGTTCAAATATTTTATTCATGATGACTTCAAATGGAAAAGAAGCTAAATGTTCATCGACAGCGAATGTAGCAATCACAGTGAACCAATTTACTGTTCTATGCAAAGATGTCTACATGCAGATTTCACAAAAAAGAGTATCCCTAAAGAATGCAGAGATGGATACTAGTATCATTCTCTCTCATTTATATAAAGTTCACAAGAAACAAACTAGTCTGTGGTAATAATTTTGGATAACAACATGGTTACTGGGGTTGGAGTGCTGGTTTGGAACTTTTGGTCTGAGGAGTGATTTCAAGCTGTTTGCTTTTTTAATATGTATTTCAATGTACACATGTTTTATTTCTGAACCTTTTTGAATGTATTTTATTCTTTGCAAAAAGATTTAATTCAACAATATAAGCTTCCTTAGAAGATGTCCTTGGTCTTCAATTGCCCTATGTATGGATTGCTTTTAAAATAAAATAAATTTTCATTTCTCGCTAATAAAATATATGACTTGAAAGTGTCCTTCATTTGTCATATGTCTTCCAAAAGTATTTGACCTAATATAAATTAAGCTATCATATCTTTTTACACTATAAAACTGGGTAGTTGACATAAAATTTCTATAGTGTTGATAGTTTACCAAGACTATCATGAGATCACAGGATTTAAAACAAATGGTAAGATTATAGAAATAACGTTTTTTGAAAAAAGCATATTTTCATGTACTACCGCAATATATTAGACTAAAATCTTAGGATTCAGTCCCCAAAATATTTCATCTCTAAGAAAAATTCATAAGTACCCTTAATTCTGGGTAAGCAAATTTATATGGGTGTATTCATTTGGAAATTATAACTCTTTAGCAAGTTATGCAGAAGAAAAACCAAAATAGAAGAATAACAATAACCTTACAATTTACAGAGAGAAGGAGAGAGAGAGAGAAGAGCAACTTTTAATGGAAGATCTGTCCTATGCAACAGAGCATAAAGAAATAAGGGTGAGAACAAAATGATTTCTGATCTCCAGTAAGCATGCAAGTACACCTGTGTGTATCATATCAGGCAGCAGGAATTTAAGATCTTCTAGAATCCCAAAGGATATTGGGAGCACAAGAAAAAGGACTTCTTAGCTAACTAAGTAAAGAAAAGTCTTCTCTGTGAGGGTTGACATTTTAGTTATATTTTAAGAAGTTGTTACATTTATAAAGAGGAAAAACTATAAAAGGTTTACTACATGAACCTTGTGAGCTAATGACTAGAAACCAGTCAAGAGCAAAGAGCACAGTTTGGTGGAAATCCTCCTTGCAAAGTATGATTAGTAAGAAACAAATTAGAAAAAAAAAAAAAAGATATTGAATATGAGAGCCATTTAGTTAGACTTTATTATGCAAATTTATAACAGGAGTCAGTGAGAAAAGTAGAAAGGTTAAAGATTATTTCAAGCAAGTGTTTGAGAAAATAGTCCAATCTTTTCTGTTGTTATGGTTTTTATATATAAGAACGTAGTAAGAAGCAATTTAATAAAATTTCAAAAATTTAGATAATTATTTTATTATAACAAAAATGAACACTTCTCTCTTTCAGATTCCCTATAGTACTCAGAATACTAAAGATTGTAAGGATTATGCAGAGACTCATAAAGGTAAACTATCCATTATTTTTGGAGAAAAGTTGATTTCATCTGTTATTTTTCAATCCACAAAGATTATGTCAGAAATTAATATTTTTCAAGTGCATTTATCTGATGATTTCTTTTGTTTACAATCTTTATGTATCTGGATATGTGTATCTTTTCCTAGGTTTGAGAAGTTTTCTGTAATTTTTTTTTGAACAGCTTTCTACAATTAGATATTACCAAATTCCTCTATAAGTTCCTGTATAATCCCTAAAAAGACACACATTTGCTCTTTTACTACTGTCCCTAATTTCCTAAAAGCTTTCTTCATTTGTCTTTATTCTTTTTTACTTTTTGTGTTTTGACCACATATTCTAAAATTACTGTCTTTGAGTACACTGTCTTCCCTCTGTTCGATTTATTCTGTTATTGATATTTTCTATCATGTTTTTTCTTTAGTTTTGTGTAATTTTCAGCTGAAGGATTTGCTTATATTTTTGAATTATTTTAATCTCTCTATAAAGATTCTCCAATAAAGTACTGAATTATTTCCCTGTTTTACTGAAATATGTTGAGTTTTCTTAAAACAAACATTTGAATTTCTCTGTTCAAGTATTAGCACATGTCTCTGCTCTATGGTCAGTTTGGGGCATCTCATTTTGCATGTTAGCTGACCTCATTTTTCCCTGAAAGTTCTTGATGTTTCTGTGGGGAGAGCACTGGAAAGTCTCATTTTGCCACCATCTTGCTCCACCTCCCGTTAAATATCTAATTCTCTAGTTTTTGCATCATCAACTCTCAACATTTCTAATTTTCCACTTTGGAAGGAATTACTTCCACTCTAAAATTTTCAATTACATTCTTAGTTTTACTTTATAGGAGACAATAATGCTCTTTTTTATTATATATTTTCTACTTTATAGTTACTTGCAAAATTGAAAACTAATGAATAACCTTTATATTTTAATCATATAAATTGGCAGATCTAATAATTCTGTATATTTTTTACCTTTCTACACAGCCAGCATTCCTTATTATTGAACAGAGTGATTCTAAATTTTGTTATAGCTTTTAGCACATTCATGTATATTGAAATCTTCAATGTTTTCTTAAACTCATAGCACATTTTATACTTTTTATTTATTATTTTTCCAAAAGTGACAATGTATTTCCTTTGTACAAACTTTTCTAGTAGTGTATATTGGACTGGGATTTTAATATATGTGTCTTAAAACTGTGATTGTTCAAACTTTTTAAATATCTCTTAAACTATTTAGTACATAAAATCAAGCTTATGTTTTTCTAGTATTTTCAGGCTATGAGTGTGTGCGTGTTGTGTATATTCAAAAGGGTAGGACATAGTTTACTTCTTTAGATATTACTCAGTAGATTAAGCACTAATTCCTAAAAAGGAACTGCCATTATTTGTTTCTAGGAAATTAACACTTACTTAAGAGTTTGAAATCACTACTGACTATCATGTCAAGTTGACAAAAGAGGAACTGAATCATTAAATATTCTTTGATGAATAATGGATATTCTAAACTTATTTCCATTTTTAATACTAAAAATTATTTCAAACTACTGCAGAGATAATTTAAATATTATGTATTTTTAAATGACAGTACTTGAAGCATGGTACATACTAAACCTATTTTATTCACTCTAAGTTTATACACTTTTATGATTTATAAAATCATTCATTTAAAAGTAACTACTATTTGCATTTAAAAATGATTCACATCCTAAAGATGCAAAAGGTTTGAAAACATCAAATTTTTTTCTATGAAATACAGGAAAATGTTATATAACAAGATATGCTTCTAGTCTTACCTTGAATATAAAATTTTACTAAATAGAAAAGAAAAATATCTGATGGGCAAAATGTTTCAATCTTCCCATTTCTAAGTATTAAATTTACTATTCATATGAAAACTATCTTTGCTTGTTGTCATAACTATCTTTACTTGTTGTCATTTTTTACATTGTATTTTTCTAGGCTTTAGATATGTTTTGAATTTCGTCAACCCAGATGTTCATGCTTTAGAAGCTCGATCCTCACTGTGGTGATGTTAAGAGGTGGTAGGAACCTTTAAGAGGTAGGTCCTCATGGGAAGTTATTTTGTCACTGGGGGCATGACCTTGGAAAGGATTCACATAATTCTTATGGCATCCCAGATTATTCCCCGAAAAGGGCTGTTACAAAGGAGCACAACTGGCTTTCCCCAGTCTCTCGGCCTTTCTGTCTTTCCTTGTGATTTCCCCCTTTGACATTGCATTGTTACTGTGATGCCATTTACCAGAGACTCATCAGAGATTGAGTACAGAGAACAACCCAATCTGGGACTTTCAGCCTCCTAAACTGGGCTAAATATTCTTTGTTTACTTTATAAATACATAAAATTAGGCATTTTGTTATTAGCAATGGGAAACTCACTAATACAAAAACAGAAAAAAATGAAAAATAAAAACTTGTACCAAGTGTGGGGTTGTTGCTCTAACTATGCCTGAAAATGCGGAAGTGGCATTGTAACTGGATAATGGGCAGAGATTGAAGGAGTTTAGAGCAGCAAGCAAGAAAAAGCCTGAATGTTTTAAGTTAAGCATTGTGAGCAATTCTGATGACTAGGTGGAACACAAAGAGACTAGGCAACTTGTCTCAGATGGAAATGAGGATCCAGTTGGATACTTGAATAAAGGCCACTCTGCTACACTATTGCAAGGAACTATGCCTAAGGCCTGGAGTTTTGTGGAAACTGTGAAAGCGATGACAGGGTATTTGGCAAAAGAAATTTCTAAACAAAATAAAGAGGGGCTGCTGTGATGTTGCCTGTTTTCTGCTTTGGGCTGCTTTCAGTTAAATTAGGGAGTAAAAAGAAACAGAGTGGAAAGACTTGGAAAATCTATAGCCTAACCAAAAAAGAGCGAAAAAATATATGTGTGTGTGTGTGTGTGTGTGTGTGTGTGTGTGTGAAAAGCTGGAGAGATTAGCACCCAGAAAAGAGAGCCAGCAGTTTGATATGAGGACTATGAGAAAGGGACCCAGAGGTTGTCTTAGAAATCTGCAAGGCTGTCTCCTCATTCACAGACCTAGAGGGTTAGAAGAACAAGTTTATTTCAAATAAAGAGGTACTTTCCACAGGCATGTGGCCCAGGACCACATGCATCTCCACTACCTGCTTGCCCACAAGTTACTTTTTGACCATTCCAGCTGTTCCATCAGGTTCAGCCTCTGTGCTGATAGCATACCTGATGACATCCATGAGCTGCAAGTTCTGCAGATCAGAGATTCTTCACTGGGTACATGTCTGAAGCAATCATGAAAGGAGAAACACAGCTGGAACCCCAGAAATGTAGAGCAACCAGCAGTCACCTGAGAAAACTGTAGACATCAGCATGAGCCTGAGAGAATAGCCGCATGGATTGTGGCCATCGAAGTCAAAAGGGCAGGACCATGTGAGACTTGGTGGCTGTCGGTGTGTATAGGGCATCAGGAACTTTAAGTGTAATGTCTGAACTGCTCTGTGTTTATCTTTGTTTCCATCAGTTACTCCTTTCTGCTTCCCTGTCTCTCTTTTTTGCAATAGGAATGTTTATGCAAGTAGATAACTTGCTGTTTGATTTTCATAGGATCACAGTTGAAAAACTTTTCCCAGAGCCTAGATGACATTTTGGATTTGGACTTTCAAATGATGCTGGATGATTTAAGATTTTTGAAACTACTTTGGATGGAATGAATCCTGTTTTTCTTTTCCTTTTTTTTTTTTTTTTTTTTTTTTTTTGTACCAGGGATTGAATTCAGGGACACTAACCACTGAGCCACGTTGCCAGACTTATTTTGTATTTTATTTAGAAACAGGGTCTCAATGAGTTGCTTAGTACCCATTCTACTGGAATGAATGCATTTTACGTTGTGAGATAGACATGAAGCTTGGGGTTCAAGGGATAGATGCTATGGTTTTGAGATGATTTGAGAGTGATCTTCAAATGTTCACGTGTTGGAAACCTGGTCACCAATATAAGCATATTAAAAGGTGGTAGGATTTTCAAAAGGTGAGGCCTATTGCAGGGTGACTGGGTTACTGAGCTATTGAGGACATTGCCTACAGTAGAACACAAAAGGAATAAAGTAGTTATTGGGGGGACCACAGTCAGTTCTACAAAAGTGAGTAGTTATAAAAAGGCAAGATTTATTCCTCTCACACTTTCTGGCTTTCTGACTCTCCAGCTGATGTGTCCCTCTTTTATTCTCTCCTGCCACCAAGGTTAAACAAGTATTCATCAAAACTAGTCAAAGACATTGGTACTATACAAGACTTAACATAATGCCACCAATTGCTCTACCATGGAATGACTCAGCTAGAGATTCCCTTGCCAAAGTTGGTACCAATGTGTTCGTACTTTTGGCCTCCAAAACTCTAAGTGAAATTAACCTCTTCTCTCAACAAAATATTCAGCCTCAGGTATTTTGTTTCAGCAAGGGAAAATTAAAGCAAATTCCTAACTTAATGAAATTAACATTACAAATAGACACCACATATCACAAAAATTATAATTCTAAAATAAACGTAGGTGTTTAGAAACAAATCATAAGAACATTATGAAAGAATAAAATTTACTCTCCAGTTTTGGTTTAAGAAATTTCCCAGGATTCGTTGTAAAGTGTTTTAAAAATTGGTAATAGTCCTTTGATCAGGAGTTTTGGTTTAAATAAAAATAGGAATGCATTAATGCTTAAAGCTTTCCAAAGAAATGCTATTGTTAGCAATGTGTTTATACTAGCCAAGAGGCGGATGGTGTGAGTCATCTTGTGTAATGACTGATGTTTCCTTTGACAATCAGATAGCATCCAGACTACCAGTTGGATCAGTAGTCCTTGACAACTGCAGTTCACTATAGAATACTTGAGGTTGTGAGGAACAATTCAATTAGAAAAAGACGAAAGTTAGTGTCCCTTTTCTTGATGATATAAACCTCACAGATTTTGAAAAATTAAGCTCAATTCAGTAATACATTTTTGAAGTACTATATTCTCACTAGGTAAACAAGTATTCATCAAAACTAGTCAAAGACATTGGTACTATACAAGACTTAACGTAATGCCACCGATTGCTTCCTTTGTAGAAATATAAAGTTCTTATGAAGTCATTATATTTTTCTTTTACAATTTAGCATGCCAAATATGAGACATATACAACAACAGGTAAAAGGACAAATGATGTTTTAGAAAGTCGATTTAGCACATATGTTTTTAAATTGTATTTTAACTTCTATGGCAAGTCAAAAAAATAGATTTTATAGATGGGACAAGTGACACAAAAGTAAGTTCTTCTCAGGATAGGGAAGAATAGTTAAGTTTTCCACTTTTAAATAATTATCATCATAAAAGATTTGTCAAATATGTATTTTAATATTTTAAAATCTGAGAGGAACTTATGAAGATATCAGTAAAATATTTTATATAAAATAATTATTAACTCAAAATGAAATATTATAAATAATTGAGATAAATATCAGAAAAAGTAATCTAAAAATCTATAAGACTATGAGTTTCACCTGACTTGGAATGGAAAACTTTTAACTCCAAGTTAATATTCTCTTTCAGAACTTATTCCAAAATTGAATACAACTCAACATTTTTCTTGTGCTATTAATTTTCTTTGGTGAGAAACACTACACACCATGTATACACACATACTTATAAAGTCACTAAGAAGTTTGGGATTAAGGACAATAATTTAATATTACTTTTTAGAGAATTTGGGCACTTTAGTTTCATTTTACTGGTTTGTTCCCATAAATAATTGTACAGAAGATAAATAAAACCTCACACTAAAAATATTTGAATGATATTCAAGATTGACAGAAAATAGAATTCAGAATAGTTATATAAGATGATATTCAAAGTTGAGAGAATTTAAAATTAACAGAAATAAATTTTAAAAACTCTTTCTAAAAAATGTTACCAGATAGTTAAATTAAAACTGAGACAGTCTTGCTAAGAGAAGAAACTAGATTATTGATCATATAAATGGATTCAGACTAGAAATCAGCACATTTTACCTAGAATGTAACCTTTGCTGAGTGTCTGTGAGTAAGTGATTTAATTATTTTATCTTCCATTATCTGCTATGGAATGGAATAAATACTTTCTTATTTTTCTTATCATTAAACTGTAGGACACTGCTGCTTAAATTTTCCCATGCCTCAGAATGACCACCTGGGCTTATTAAAAGATACATCGATGGGTAGCACACCCAGAGATTGTAATTCAATAGGTAGGTCTGGGGCAGAACCCACATTCTAAAAAATTTCCACATGCCATTGATGTTTTTAGTCAAGGGATCAACAACATTTTAGGGTCAACATTACAGGGCAATGATTAAAACTCCAAGGGAGTATAAAGTAAGAAAAAAAAAGTGGGCCAGGGGTAGTCAAAGCAAACCAAGAGTCAACCAAATTAGATCTCAGTTGCCAAAGGTAGAATAATGTTATCCAGGAAATAATATTGGATTATAACACAAAATAAAAAATAGATAGTGATGGACCCCTATCAATATGAATGATTAAATAAGCAAACAATTGAAAGAAAATAGACAAATCTCCCCAGAATTCCAAAAAATTTTATGTAGATACTTTTTTTGAAGTGAAGCATAACTATCAATTCCTTACTTGTAAGTCCATCCTGTTTTCACAGAGGAAATACCCTGGTTTCCACTTAGGTATTGAAATCTTCCCTATCTTCCCATAGTTTATTAAGAAACTGATCCCCTTTGTTCAAGGAGTGGGGCATGTGACTGAGACCTGAGATAATGAGCTAAATTTCATCATCAGAGTTATGGATATTGATAAACATGGGATTTAATTCATCCAAGCAATCTGAACAAAACCAGTGCTAGGAGCTTCTGGAGAAAAAGATTTACTGAATCCTATGTCACTCAAGCAGGAAATCAGGAGTTGATGATGCCAACCAAGAAGGAGTCCAGCCTTTGGATAAAGCTGACACAACTGTAAAAGGAAAGAGAAAAAGGAGTCTGTAATTACCTACACTAGTAAATCCACACAATTAGTTGAGTAAGTAGAATTTAGAATTTCTATTATTTTTAACTAGAAAGAGAAAAACTGGTATATAGTCCATAATATCATAATATATACTTATATACATATAAAAACTTGAGATACACACAAATTTTATGTATGCACACACATATATATCTGTGTGTTTGTACATATCATAATTTGAAAAAATGTATTTAAAAAAATAAGGTATAACATTTGACTAATCTTGGTTAAAAAGCACATCAAATTTCAGCTATACTAATATGTGAAAACAAGCTTATTTTAACCACTTGATAACATTCTTAAATTGTTGATAGAATTTATATCACCGATCAAATCAGTGACTAAATTAATTTCTAAGTATATCCAAGCAATGTGCTAAGATGGAAGATTTTCCAATTAGTTTCTGAATCAAGAAACTACAGAAAGGTGCATTACTGAAAAATGTCAGGAGAACAGTAGAGCACACTTGTAGTGTGCCTACCAAATATTTCTATTGTGAAAAAAAGTACTCATTTGACAAGTATCATTAACTGGAGTCCTTTGAGCTGGTCTAATATGACCCTGAGACTTTGGGGAAAGGAACACTGATGCGAACCATTCCCTGATGACAATGGATTTAATTAAGCTTCACTTAAAAATGTCCCTCAACTAATGTGTAGGCAGCACTAAGTAAAAAGAAACTTAAAATGTTCCTGAGATTGAATCTCAAGTAAAATATTGCCAAGTAGCGTTTTCTGAAAAATTTAGGAAGGTATGAAATGATGATCCCTATTTTCAGACAATCCCTAAGATTGTCTGAAAATAGTTGTTTTGCATACACCTTCACTAGGAGAAAAGCAGAATAGAGCAACAGAACTGGATGTAACTGCCTCTTTTGGGCAATATTGGCATTTGGAGAGGTGGCTCTCACTTTTTTCTCTGTGCTTTGGATAAACTTATCTGTTACTTTTACCCTGAGAATGAGGCACTTTATCAGTGGGTGGCACAGATTTACTGACATTATTTACAGGATTCCCAAACACTAAAGCATTCTTTGTCTCTCTACATTGAACTCATATTTGGAACTGTAAGGAAGCAAAGTTGCTCATTCTGTTTTCCTATGTGTATTCATATTCCAGCATCTCGATAAGTAGAGTCTGACAAGTATGACAAGCATTTCTTAGTAATGTAGAAAATGGTGCTACGCTGTGTCCCATAAGAATAACATTGGCGTTCTATATCACCTTTTTAACTTAATTTAGACTGAGACACTATTGTAGAAGATAAATTCTTAACACATTATCCCAGTTTACAATTCCCTATAATTTTTAAAATCATAGCAAAACTTCTTGTCGTTATTTTTGTGATGACAATTTAAGCAACCAACAAATTTAGTGTACATTAGTTTAATCTTCTCACCAAAAATATAACAAAATACAATCACCACTTGACCTTGAAGTCTGTTTTTTCTCTTCAGTTAAATGTGTTTTTATTATGAAATGGAAAATACCAAGATTACTTCAAATCCTCAACTGCAGTTTCCACAAATTTTACCAGGTTTGCGTCTGCCAACTCACCAGGTAAGAAGTGCTCTGGGGGAGCCATGTGGCCAGGTGTCCACTATCTGCCTTGGCAGAATCAGCAGGAGAACTTGTACCCATGGCCTAAGGGAGGGGACTAAAACCAAGCAGAACTTTGGAAGTGACCCTTAGGACTTCTCTCTCTCTGTGCACTTGTGTTCCCTGAGCTCAGAAAAGACCTAAATCCATGACTTAATGTGCATGGTAATATTTACAAACCTGGACATTTTTCAGATCAAAAAAATGGAGGCAAAATCAAACATATAAACATGCCTATGTTCCAATGGTTAAAGCACAGGATAAAAGTCAAAGCTCTCCCATTGGAACCATTTTTGAGGCTCTTCCTTCAGTTAAATTATCAAATGTTACCAAGAATTCTTCAACTTCATCATTTGAATCACCTATTAAGATCATGAAGGTATACCTCATGATTTGCTGGTGAATTTTACAAAAACATTATAGGAATAAGTGAAAAAAGAAAGCTCCAAAATGCATCATCAAATCAGTGTTCCATCCATTGTGTTCAGCCAATTGCAATTTCGAATGTCTTAACTGCCCACCCATACCACTATAGAAGCCAGAACAGCAAAGGTAAGAAGGTGCCTATATAATGACAATTTTACTGTGTTCTTTTTCACCTTTGCAGTCTTCATAGTTTCAGCCCAAACTTATAAAAACAAACCATAATCAATGGAGTCAACAGCTGCTAAAATAACAGACCCAAACAATAGCTACATGGTTAGAACCACCAGTGATTCACATCCCACCTTAATACCTGCAAAGACAAAGTAAAATAATCCCAGTCCAAATCCCAGGGCGTGATAGTTTTCTCCAGGGGCTTCACAATGCCATGACCCAAGCTCACCATGATCACAAAAAAGCAAACCAATGTCCTTTTAATCACAGATACCAATAATAAACCTTGAATTGACAGTCCACTGCTGTTGATATTTAAGTATTTGGTATAACAACTTCCTTTTCAAGAAGTCTTAGGAAAATAAGAGCTGCAATCCAGAATTGAACCATTAATATATTTTTCAGAAACCAGCAGACCACAAGACCATTTATACATATCATCTTGCAAAAAGTCACAGAGGCCAATCTGATGCAGATATGTATTCATGAGTCCCCATAATAGAAAGAGAAGCATTCAGATTTCCGGCAGGCATCTATTGTTTCCATTTTGATAGAAGCAATAATGATATGAAACCCTCTTCCTACGTTCTGGCTACAGCATCCATTGATACTTATTTCTTTATTATTCACTGAGGGAAACACCTGTAAAACACGAATACAATCTAAGATTTCCTTTTTGTCATCTAGCCATAAATGTTCTTGAAATACCAACAAAAGTCTTAATCAGCAAGAATTTTGTGTTTTGGGGACATCTCTTCCAGCTCAGGATATTCTTTGTGACAGGTATAATTCTTCAAATGTCACTTTGTGATTAACTTCACAGGCCTGGGACAACTGAACAACTTAACAGAAAAGTTCATCTCAATAGCATTAAACACAGTTTTCCTAAATATCAAAGACCTGATTTGTGCCATGGCCCAGCACAGGAAGCAGAAGGAGACCCTCAACAGACTAACCTTGAAGTCCTAATTATCAGTTTCTTCAGTGTCACTCCTAAGAGTAACAGGGTTTTCCCATGAATTTCTCAACAATTCTTATCGCCACAATTTTTTTAAGGAAATAAATTTCAATTTAGATTGTTGATTATTTTATTAATCCACACATCCTTTTTATGTAAGTAGATTATATACTATGCTTAGATATTAAACATATCTCTCAAATATAACAAATAGATACAAGAAACTGGCCATAGGAAGTTGCATTTAAGCCAGGCGCCACCTTGGTGGCACAAGCCTGTAGTCCCAGGGCTTGGGAGGCTGAGTCAGGAGGATCTAGAGTTCAAAGCCAGACTCAGCAAAAGCAGTGAGGTAAGCATGTCAGTGAGACCCTGTCTCTAAATAAAATACAAAATCGGGCTGGGGATGTGACTCAGTGGTCAACTGCCTCTGAGTTCAATCCCTGGTACCAAAAAAAAAAACAAAAAAGGAAATTACATTTTTATATTTATCACAATTAGCTTTAGTTTTAGACTCTGCTGGTATAGAACAGCAGAGATAGAACTCCTATATACACTTTTCTTTAACATACTAAATTATTGGTTAATTTTTAGAACTAGGAGAATGTGGAAATAGAAAGTACAAAAATAATCTCCTTAATATTCTCTCAGGATCCAGGACCCAGCAAATTATGCTGACATCTATGAATCTAATTGAAAAGAACCTCATTGACTTTTGAAGTTTTCAAGTATTTGTTAAAGAAAAAAGTCCTTAGTTTTGGATGCTTCTCAGTTTTCTCTTTTTTATTTTGTCCATTTGGTGACATGTCAGTGTGTGGCCACATCATTTTTATTCATTTTTCACATAATATGAAAGTACTTTGTTAAATGCCAGTTTCCTTCACTCATGACTCTCCTACCACTTAGATAACCCCAACTTCCTCTCAATCCTCACAGATAAAAGTCTCCTTAAACTTACACATGTATGTGTATATATGCTTATATGCTGTACCCTAGCAATGTGTTTTCCTTTGTCTTTAGAGTCATGGTCTAAAGGGACAAAAACCTTCGCCTGCCCATTTTTTCTTTTCTTTCCTGAAGAAAATGTACCTCTTCCCTTTGTTGACCATACTGTCTAAGAAGTGAGGGGTTCGTAAAGAAAAGATATAATTATGGGCAGTTTACTTAGAAATGGAGAGCACTCATTTTGTTGAGTATCTTAAAATTGTGTTTATTAGTATGCACTTTTTAAAATTTGGATCATATATCTATTTAAATAGTATAAAAAATATTTAGTGCTTCACTTTAATACTAATAGAGACTTATTGCTCATCAGAGGGCAGAACTCAAACCTTTCCAGAAAACATTCCTTGGTTTTAAAAGGACTCAGGCTTTGGGCTGAGTGTCATCATGTTGACCTGTGAGTTCTAGTCACTTCCTTCTCATGGGCAAGAGATGATCTTTCTGCCCTGACCTCAGAGAGAAAGACCTAAGATGACTGACCTTGCTAACTCCAGGGACAACCCATCTTTGGTTTCTGTGATAAATACTGCATTGTCCTAAGCCCTTCTTGTCCCTGCCACATGCAATATGATCTATGTTAAAGTGTGGCCATTTCATTATTGACTTTCCTCTTGTGTATTACTTCTCATCTCAGATGTACATTAAAAATCATATGTATTAAATTTACCTAATAATCAAAACCGTGATGAGATTTTATGTAGAAAGAAATGTTTCTAAGACCTTAATAAAGAGTGGTTACCTCCACTGTAGTCTTAGCTCTGCCATTTGAGTCTTGTTTCATGAACACATTGTGAATATAAGCAAGTAAGTTAGAATTTGCTTGGAAACGCTACTGAGAGATTTGACTGAGAAACTCCTAGCCCTGTGTTTGATGGTCCATGAGTGCCCTCCACAGGGTGCAATGCAGATTTTTTAAATTGTTGTCTCTGTTTAATTTTCTTGAGTGTTCTGTCTCGGATCATTTCTGAATTAGATAAAATTCATAAAGGCTTGAAAAGAAATTAAATTCCTTGATCTAATTTAGCAAAGGTTTAATCATTTAAGTGAGGAAGCAAAATGTCAATGCCAGCCCAAGTCTTACCCCTACTGTACATCATCCTGATGCACCCAATTGTTTGATAAGGAGCTTCTGAAAAATGCTGTTTTGGTTCTTAAACAACAGATAATGGATTTTTAATAGTTTTTTGTTTCTCCACAATTCTTTCTGTAGGAAATTGAGTTAAGAGCACAAATGTTGGCAATTACTCTTGTACTCTATGACATTTGTTTGGAATTTGTACTTAATAAATCCACAGCAACATTTATACTTTCAAGACTATTCATTCTGAGTCCATTGCTTAAATTCCTCATGAAATACACCTTCTCCTGACTCTTTCAAAGGAACAATGTAGGCAAGAATTTTACCAAGACATAACAAAGATCCAACTATTCCCATATTTTTCATTTTTAAAATGAAAAGTTGAGATGGGTAAGAAAATCATTAGTAGACTATATATCAAAAGAAAAAAAAAAAAACAACTTCCCCATGAGAGGAAAATTCTTTTAGAACAAATAGTTATTACTCTAGCAATTCCTTAGTGTTCATCTTGGAGAAAATAGGCTGAACCCACAAGCAAACCAAAGCAAGGAGAACTCAAAGTGTTGATCGAAATGACTCTCTCATGTTTTAAAATCACATGCTGAGCAATAACAGTCCATTTTTCTAAACATTAAAGAAAAGGAAGACTTACTGGCAAAACAAGTGCTTGGAGACCTGTCAGGTTAGACATGAAGCAGCCCAATGGAGTTTCACTCTCCATCAACCTTAGTCAAACCTGAGGAACAGCAATACAGACACTCCTGGGGCCCAGGGATATTCCCTGATTCATGAGGGACACTTCTGTCACAGCACAACACCACCCAAAGGCCTGGAAAGGAGCACTAACCTCACTTACCTCTCCTTGGTACAGTATGTGTGTGTATGTGCAATTGTAGTTTAGTTAGCATGTGCATGTTTAGTTAGCCACAAATTCCATTTTCTAAACAGGAGAAGGACAACATCAAAACATGAAAATAAGAAGGTTGATCAATGGAAGAAACTGATCTCCATCATGATTAATGAACTATTCAGATTGACTTTAAAAAATAACTTAAAAATTATCTTGTAGCTGATTTCACAGTGACTGCTGGAATCAACCTTTAAATTAGTTTTAAGAAATTTGAAGAGGTTGGCTGTGTCTCCTAAGTATTAAAGATAGAAGAAACACTTTCTAAACTATAGAGACCTAGCAGTTTGAGTCTTGCAGCTATACCATCTCATACAGGTGGTTTTCAAGGTCAATGCAGATGGAAAGGGAAGTGTGGAGCACACTGTAGGATGATTAAAAAAAAAAAAAAGGAGTGGAGGTGGTTTATAAAAAAACTCAACCATTAGTACCCCATCCTGACTTCAGGGGTAGGCAGTGAAGTGGTAATTTCTATGTGTACCCAGGAGAAGAACATACTGTGGTGACTATATACTTGTCACACATTGTTCTAGGATAAATACCAAATAATTCTATAAGCACATTGCTTTCACTTTGGGCTACTTTTCCTACTGTCATATAAAGATGAACACTGCTTTTCTGGATACACTTTTAAAATATTTTTAAGATTTTATAATTCCAGGATTTAGATCTAACAAATTACTATTCTCTTTTTTCCTCTTCTTCCAACTCCTTTATATAATAAAGACCATATTTTTGAGGTCATTTCTAAAGAAACAGAGCTTTGGGACCATATATTACATTTCATTTTGAGACACTTCACTTATTTAGGTTAGGAGAGTTAAGAAGCCCTGAGGGCACTAACAGGGAATTAAACACTGAGACATTTACCCCAACTTTACAATAATGAGATAAAGCAAAATAAATCCTTGTCAATTTAATATAAAAATCATCACTATTGAGAATTCTGTTGGCTTTGAACTTCACAGAAAGTCATGTTTATTACTTGATTAAATATTAATATGATTAGAGGTCATGCTCTTTGGTAAAATCCCATTAGTAACAGAGTGGAATAAAAACATTCAACTTCAGCATTTTTTTTTCTTTGCAATATATTTTGAACTATATGACCAACAGTTAAAAAGTGAAGACTTGAGGTTGCATAAAGAATCCATAGTCAAGACTCTGCTATGATTCAATAACACCAGAAACAAAGGGACTTTCAATATGCAAGAAAATAAAAGGAAGGGTTTCGTTCTCCTCACAGTCTAGACTGTGAAAAACCATATTTCAAACCTAAGTAGATCAAATTGCAGTTAAGTAAGTACATGTGTCTATATTAACTAATCAACCATTATGCTTATAAAGACTAATTAGTTAGAGTTGAATTGTGGCCTATCATAACCAGTGATTAAAAGATAAGATGAAATATTTGAAGACCTGACTCTATTAATAGTTCACCATGTGAATGCAGATGAATCACTGAGATTCTTGATACCTCTTTTTTTTCTGCATGTAACTTCTGGATAATACCTCCCTGGACCCAATAGTTTCTGGAAATTTTTAATAAAGACTATGTCACTCAAAATGAGTGAAGTTTCGAGTAGGAAATGTGAAAAAGATTAATAAAAACTACAAAACAGTGTAAAGACTGCTTATCTGTGGTGTCACTGACACTTTTTATAAATACCAACATATTGACTTAGCAACATTGAATTGTTAGATAAAACATGTGAAGCAATTAAAGACTTAGCTGTCACATAAACCAATTTCTAGCTCAGTGTTGGTATTATGAGGCAGTAAAAGATCCATTTAAATTGCTTTGTTAAAATTTCTCTATGAGTAGACAACTTATTTTTTATGAACTTTTCTACTTGAGCAATCATCCTTTGGATGCCTTTATAAGGAACGTTGTGGCACTGATTGAATACATTATCTGATGAAATAGCTTTAACCCAGAATATAGACTATCAACTCTTCAAACCTATATTTTACTAATTAGAATCTAAGTTTAGATATCCAAAATGTTAAAATCACATATAAGTTAAAACAGACACCTTTTAACACTGGGTTATATATTTTTCCCTTCACAGATAGGTGTCCCAAAAGAGGGATTGGTCCAGAACCACCTGTGAATGCCCAAATCTATGATGTTCAAGTCTCTTATATGAATGGGTATAGTATTTGCTTATAACCCATGCATATTCCACTGTATACTATTAATCATCTCTGGAGTATTTATAGCATCTAATGTAAATGACATGTGAATAGTTTCAATACTGAATTGTTTAGGGAATAAATGCAAGAGGAAAAAGTCTCTGCATCTTCAACACAGATGTGTTTTTTTCATCTGCCATTGGTATAATCTGCAGATGTTAAACCCATAGATAAGGGTAGCCAAAATGAGTAAATAAAAATAATTGTGAAAAAAATAACTCCCTGTTCACTCATATTTTGAATCAAATAAGTATGGATGAAATTGAACTATTAATAAGATAAAATTTCACTACTGGACTTCCTACAAGTCAGAACCTGGGGATTTAAATTAATGAGATAGGCCTCTATGTTAAAACAAGATCTAATTCAATTAAAATTGATGCCTCTTTCTAAATTGCATAGGGGGATGTTATATTTCACATAGGAACTCTGTATCACACATACATCACACAGGAATAATTTATGTCAGCCCTTTTAACATGCTGCTCTTTCAAAGGTGGTTCAAGACTCCATAAAGCTGATTGACGGTCCTTAAGACTTCTCTCATACATGTATCTATAACACAGGCATCCACTGTGCAAATTTCTCCACAAACCCAGCATTTATGTGTGAACTATACGCATCCTGAACTGATGACAACAGGGTATTTGTTGCACTTGGTTTCCAGGGAAACGACACTTTACAGAATCCCCACTTATGCTGCTCCATGCGAAGCTGCCTCAGAATCGCCTTCAAAGAGCCCTTGTCTCCATCTGTGAGCTGAGGGTAAAGTGCTGTGATGGCAGCTGCTAATGAGCTGACTCGCCTCCACCAGGGCAGGTCTAAATTTACTTCAGCTGTCCCCCTAGGGAACTGTCAATGAGGAATATGAGTGAGAGGAGGAGAAATCATTGCCCCTTCCCAGGAGCATGGCACTCATACTAACACACTTGCTAATTTGATAGTTACAATAAAGAATGGATAGTTAAGGGGGAAAAAATGCATGTACATTTGCTGGTACTGCAATGTCAGCTAAGTGTTTCCTTCCTAACTTTTTCAGTGGCAGCTTCTTGCTGACATGCTCTCTGCATGTGCCTGTGACTCTCGTTTTGTCAGCCATGCTTGCTCCTAATTGCAGATCTCAGGTAGTATACCCTTTTCGGAAGCCTGTGTTGCCTTGCTCCTAAGCTGCAATTGACAGTGAAGCATTTGAACACAAGATACTGGAAACATAAAGACATATATTCAAGATCAATTGTTGAAGACAATTTTGTTCTGGCAATACTCATCAGCCACTGTCATGAGCACATCAATGGCATATGAGCTCAGATGGTGTTACTGTGAAGTAGAGCCATAAACAAGTTCACTGAGAAAGTCTGATTCTGGGGGGCAACTTGGTATGCTCTGCTGGGAATGGAGTAAATGAATGAATAGTATGATTTTGGCTTCATATTTTGGGGATTGTTATACTCCATTTGGAGGTATATTTCAAAATGCTATTAAGTAAGAGGGATCATGAACTGAAAGAATTTCATGAATATATGAGTTTGTTGGGCTGAACCCAACTACTATGTATACCATAAGGCTCTCATTAAAAAAGGAAAAAAATTTAAAAAATGATATAAGTAACAGGCAATGTACACTCAAATAAGGGAGGTACTGTGCACCTCTGATTCAACCTATAGAAGGTGAGACGATTGATGTTACTTGAATTGTACTCTCATTTATACATCTCCACAACTCATCTAACTGAATTCTTGTCTCTTACAGAAAATGCATAATATAGTTGGTTACAGTTTATATTATTCAATTAGAAGGAAATAGTGGTGAGGTTCAGATTATTTAGGATTAACAGAGTCAATTCAGTTCTTGAAGAAAACTTGAAGGAGACAGCAGAGTATGTGGCATGACATAAGATCATGCATAGTATATGGAGATAATGTGGAGGTTGTGTGTGTCTTTGTGAGTGTGTGTATGTGCCCAGGTATGATAAAATACAGAATTTTTAGGTTCAGAATTATGTTATAGTAAAATAATAAGAAGAGAAGTACATTTACCATATAACTGATAGTAACTCTGATAACTGCATAACTAGAGACTGTAATAAGTAGACATGCAAGCTAGTATGAGAATATATCTGAAAGACAGGTTGAAAGATAAATGTAATAAAATTCCTAAAAGTCAATCAAGGTTTTCACAAGAATGGAAAAGAAAGCCATTTACAGAGAGAAAGAGAAAAAAAAATGTTCCAACAAGTGCCATCCCTCCTTTTTCACCTTTAAATTTTATGCTTTCTCCAGTTGCCCAAGTTGCATTGAGAGAAGAAATTACAGGTTTTTAATAAAAAAGGATGTAAAGATGTCCAGCAAGGCACACAATTGAGGACCTTCCAAAATCAGTGGAGTCACTGATAACTTCCAGTAGAATTAAAGTTAATGCTCTTAATTGAGGTTCTTTCTGAGAAAGACCATATACAAACTCCCTGCTCATTCTCTTATGTGAATAAGATAAAAATACACACTAAGAGAATTTTGAAGATACGGAGAATGTTGATCTCCACAAAAACTGTCATAAAAGTATTTGTCATGCATATTCAATCAACAGATATCATCTTTACCCTTCTCTGCACATGCTTTTTCCTTCATTTCTTCACCTACAGTGCTTACTTTTCTATACAGAAAATGACTTCTGCCCTTTCCACTCCTTTGGCACTTTATTTCTGCTTGTTATCTGAATTCTTCCCTTCTGTTTAGTTTTAATCCCACCCAACAATGTACAACTCAGGAGGAAATCGATCATGTGCTATTGATCCAAATGTCCAAATGGAAAATAGATAAACAAATAATGCATTTCTAATGCATGCTTTAATAGAATTAGAAATGATATTTATTTGTCAAATCTCTCTAAGGACGATCACTCAAAAATGTTTTATTTCTCTGCCAACAGGAGGTGAATATTGTCAAATGAATGCAGAGATGTTACCTTAGTGCCAGGGGAAATTGTAACTTCCATATTAATTACTAAATGTTTACCATTAAGAATATTTCCAGAGATAATTTTGACATAAGAGTATCTGTCCTGTGTATCTAATATTCTTTGAAATTCTAAGAGAATTGAATTAACAATAGTAGAACATACTTCATTGAAGAAATGAGTAGGGAATTTAGGAATGAAGTATCCTTGCTGTTACTTAAACATGTTATTTGTCTGAAATATAGATAAATATATTAATGAGAACCTTTGATCCATGGTTGGCATCTGAAGAAATGGGAATCAAAGAAAAGCTTGGTAATCAGAGTCTTAAGAGAAAATCAAGGGTAATAAGTCATTAAATCAACAGTAATATGGCACCTGATAATTACATATATTTATACAGATTATTTATCTGAAAGTGCCTACATTCAAGAATGTCTATGTTTCCAAGCACTGGGGGTGGTTTTGGAACACTGATGTCTTTTGGGATGAGTCTAGCACATAACTCACTGCACTGTAGTACAAATATTTTCTAAGACCAGAAGTTTTCAACACTTGTGAAAGTCTTTTCTGCAGTCTTTCAGACTGATTAGCATGGCCATGGTTCTGGAAGTCTTCCCTTCTCTGTGGAGCTTACTAGGATCCCTAGTAAGCTGGTCCCTCTCTATCCCCAAATCCAGGGACTGCAGTGTCTATTTCCCTCCCCTCTTCAATTACTTCAACAGTTTCTAAGTGGTAGCCTCAAGGACTAAACTAACCTAGTTTCATTTGTATGCTCTTTGATTCAGCAAACCAAATGGTTTAAAAAAAAAAAAAAGAAGATTCATATAAAGATCCAGTTTCCAGTTATTTTTGAAAAAAAAAAATTCAAAAAGTAGAGCAACATTGAGACTGTCTGGGGTTGAGAGCCAGCAAAACTCTAGACTGGACTTTTATTTGCCTATTCAACAAAATCTCCATCACCACTTGTTTTCCAATATCTGTCCCAGTTTAGTAATTTAAGTAATTGATTCTGACTGGCCTTTGAGGAACTTCAATTTTGTGCTCTTGGCTTCTTAATCTTCTAGTTTTTCAAGCTTGTGTATAAACTTAATTTCTATTTTTTAAAATTTTTCCAAATCTGGGTTATTGCACACACTCTTTAATCAACAAAAATTTGATTTCGTTCTTTATTACTGGGGAGTTTTTTAAACATTTACACTTCTCAGAGGATTATGGAAAAAAACCTATTTTTTCTAATTTGACTAAAATATACCTTTAAATGTAAAAAAGAAAGACCAAATATTTGTGGTTTCTGTTGTTATTTGCTGTGGTAAATTATTCATTTTATAAATGCTTTTATTTTTATAATTACTAGACCTGGTATATCAAAAATTTCAGAGAGTTCAAATAACATTAGAAAAGTAGTGCACTGTAGAGGACTGTGTAATGAAAAATAAGATGCTCATACTTATAAGGTATGGAATTTTGGTCTGGCAAAACATTTATGGTATAGTTATTGGAATCACAGTGATGTCATTTGCTTACTAATAATTTATGGTGTTTAGATGCCAACATCACTACCTACTATTTAAGTGCTTGTTATGTGATAGGTGGATGAAAAATCAAGAAATGTACTATGATCTTGCTAAAAGCTCAGTATAATATTGTGCACCCTGGAATGCACAAAGATGATGAATTCAAAAGACATTAATATTAACAAATATATTATTATTTTTAGTGGCAGCAAAACATAAAGAATTTTAGATGCTTATAAATTGCTTCCTTTTAACATATTTGGAGCTGAAAACTGATAAAGAACTCAGGGGTAGAATGGTTTTGTGTTTTAGGTTCTAATCAACTGGTTTTCAGAGTCAGATTATGTAAGCAAGTGTAACCACATGACATCTGCTTCTTGAACTAAAGGATTTGTCTCATTTAAATAACATTTATTTACCTGTTTAACATATGTTCATTAACAATATGGATAGTCAATTTTTATTTTAGCTTAATCAAAATTTAAGTCAAAAATCATAAATGAACACAGGAGAATTTTTAGGATTTGTAGGACTTTTGATCATATCATTAATATTAATGCAGGAAAATAGTAATTTTAAAACTTATCTGTATTCATTGCTTCCTTCCATTATAACAATGTGCACTGAAGTAATAAGCACTAAAAGAGAATAATGCACATTCTTTCCATTCACCTATTTCAGCTGTGTTGAGAATTTCTAAGGGACCTCAACATATGATAGCACTCTTTCTTGACCAGGTACTGAACAAATTCAAAAAATGAAAACACAAACGAAATAGCAATGAAGAAATAAAAATATTATCTTTGTAACCAATGATGGCAGTTTTAAGTATTAACATTGTGTGACAGTCCAATGGAACACAGGACTGAGTAAATACAGCACCTCATTTTAGGAAGTAATGGCTATCCCTAGTAAACAACCTGGACCTACAGAAACAATTTGAGAATACCAGTTTCCTTTGATAAAGCGTATATGTTTTGAGCCAAGCTCAAATATTTTTCTGAGATTATCTTATATGAAAAATCACTCCATCTTCCAAAGACAGAATGAGGCTAGAAGTACTTTTACACCTATGCATTTGCCTCTACCTGGATAGAAAGATGAGGAATGGGAATTAGTCATCCCTTTTATAACAGGCTGCATTCTAGGTTATGTGACTGTGCCCAAACAGAATGGAACTTCCATAAGGATAGGCCCAAATCCATCTTATTCACTGAAATCAGACATGATTGTAGAACAGTGTTTGGCAGAAAATAGGAATCCCCAAAGCTAATTTTCACCCAAATAATACTTCCTGCTTCCTTTAAATGAGTGCTTGAAAGAACAGAAGTTATGTTGAATACTTCAGGTAGCTGGTAGTGGGCACTCTTAAATACTGGGTTATTTTTCAGTGATACACAGATTCGATGGAGATGTAAATAGGTTTTGTGGTGGTTCTCCTTCTGGAACAAGTAGCTGGTCCTTGGGTGAAAGAAGTAATGCTGGGAGTAATCAAACTGGAAATGGCAGGAGAAGAAACGTTTGGAAATATCAAGAATGATGTTTTTCATTCTGAACCAGCTAGGTCAGGTAGGAGACATCAGCACTTTTGATGTCAAGCAATTCAACTCAAAGATGAGTTTGTCTTTTAACTAGGGAAATAAAGTTGAAGCAGTATTCTGAACCTTACATGCTGAAGTTGATTAAAGAACTTTTGTTTAACTTCTTATGTTCATACATAATATTTGCATAGTTCATTTTATCAATTGTCTCTAGTATAAAAATAATCATAATTTTAATGCACAATTGGTGAATACCTATTGACTTCCACGTGATCCACAAAATCTTCTTCACTGCAGAAACTTTTATAAAATTTCAAGAAAAGCTATGAGGAGCCCCCCTCCCCATCACTACAGAAAAAAAAAAAAAAAAAAAAAAAAAGGAAGTTGGCCTAGTCTCTAGTCTATCAGTCAACGAGTCAACAATAGATGACATTGGTAGTTATTTGGATAGAGGGACTTTGGGGTTGCCAACACTTAAGACTTTCACAATTTGACTTGTTCTTTTAATTAAAGGAGTTAATGTACATTAATAACAAAATATTTCATACAAACCCCAATTAACATTCAGCTATATTTCTGTAGTTTTGAGCTAGTTATTTCAAACCATAAACACCAATATTGGCCAAATAAATTATAGAATCACTGATACATTTGGTTTCTTTATGGGACTTGATATGCATTTTACATACAGTTTTGGTTTGCTCATTCAGCCAGTATCACATCATGTATATTATATTTGCTTACTGAATAATTTTTCAGTAATATTCTCTCCTCTCAAAAAATTATCAGTCTTTCTTTGATGCCTACCCAGCACTCAAGGTGTTTCAGTCAGCTCTTTCATTGCTGTGACCAAAAGACCTCACTAGGACAATTTTAGAAGAGGAAAAGTTTATTTCGGGGGTAACAGTTTCAGAGGTCTCAGTCCACAGACAATCGGCTCCATTGCTGTGGACTTGAGGTAAGACAGAACATCATGGTGAAAGAGTATGGTGGAGGAAAGCAGTTCAGGACGTGGCACCAGGAAGCAGAGAGTCTGACTGTGGCCTGTGTGAAGGGTGGAATGAGTAACCCTTAGAGGTGTGGGCTGGCTGGAAATAAAAGCTAGAAAAGTAATATTTAAAAATAAAGCAAAAAACACTGAAGATATTTTTGAAGCAGGGACTTGATGGATGGAAGAGCCCTGATGGGTCTGATCCTAACAAAGGGAAAGAGCCCTCGAATCTTTTATTTATATTAAAACACACCAAAGGAATTTATTGTGAGGAGGGCTTCTTTAAGGTAAACAAGAAGTGAGAAGCTGTGGGGAATTGGCCTGGTCGGACACTTACCACTTGCTCAGTAGTTTTAACTCCTCCAGACAGCTGGCGCCACAAGGCTAGTTGGGACACTGAAATCTCTCTCCACCTTCAGGAAGTTGTGTTTGAACCTTAGGTTGCCTCAGCCAATAAATTCTGGGTCTCACAAAATTCTCTCTGAGCAGGTCGTCTGCCAAAGCAAGGGAAGCAATTTCAAATCGGTGAAAGTCAGATCGGTGAGTTCTCGGAAGGGTCTGCCTTCACTTTAGCGTTGACTCAGACATGCCCACAGTTCATTCACAGCTTCCCACAAGAGAGAACTCACTCACCAGGGCCAAAATATAAACCCCAAAGACACACCCCCAGTGACTCATCTCCCCCAGCCACATACCATACCTGCCTAGGATTACCATCCAGTCAATCTCTATCAGTGGATTAATGCACTGATTATGTTGAGGTTCTCATACCCAATCATTTTGCCTCTAAACTTTCTTGCATTGTCTCATACACGAGCACTTGGGGGCAACCTCACATCTAATGCATAGTATGGGAAACACAAACTGGGTTAATGCCAATTCTTAGTTCAGATCACACTCTTGATTGTTGTGTTTTACCTTGGTTCTTGCTTTGTTTTGGTGTTGCCTTAATGCAGGGCCTGAAAAACATGAGAATTAAAGAAAAGAAGAAAAAAAAAGCTCAGGGTGCAGATAATTTGACAAGTGACACCAGCATCTGGAAAGAGAGAGCAGGGGAAGAAAGGAAAGGAAATAATGGTAAACTGCAAGAATCATAGTCCTGGTTACTGTTTGGGAAACTGGAGAACCTCCTGCCTGGGGGCCCTCTGAGAAATGGTGCTTGAAGAGCTTCAAATAGTTCATTAGAAGGAGGGCGGGCCAGGGCATGTTCCTCTTTGGTTCAAGCTTGTTCTCACTAGTGTTAACTCTCCTCCAACTCTGGGATGCCTCATTCATAGGCTAAGCTAGTTCCTGCAGTTTTAGAAAATGTTCTGGAATACAAAAGCAGAGGGATTAAGTGAATAATTTAGGGTCAACATGATCAACACACAAAGAAATTGTCAACCACGAATACAGATGAAATTAGAAGCAGGCAAGGAACTATAACACAAGGTACCAAAAGCATCTGCTACAGTTTTCATATCTACCCATTTTTAAAAATTTCTTCTATACAATATAATCGTCACTTTTAATCCTGTTTTCTTTCAACTTGTTCAAAAATTAAGAATAAATAAATATGCAAGCACATCAGTGTTTAGCAGCACATGTGTTTAGCAGCACATCAGTTTAGCAGCACAATTCCCATAGCCCAGTTATGGAACCAGCTCAGGTGTCCATCAACAGAGGAATGGTTAAAAAAAAAAAGTGAGATATATAATATATATATCTATATTATGGTGTTTGCTGGTAGATAGATGGAACTGGAGAACATCATTCTAAATGAAATAAGTCAGACTCAGAATGTCAATAGTTGAATATTTTCTATCACAGATGGAAGTTAGAGAGAAGTAAGGAAAAAAGAGGGAAGGATCTCATGAAAACAGAAGGGAGATCAGTGGAGTAGAGAAAGTGGACTGAGGGAGAGGGAGGAGGGATATGAAAAGGAAGGAACAGCAGAATGAAACTTATCAAATTATGCTATAGTATCTACATATATGAATAAACCATAGTAGATTTCACTTTTATGTGTATCTACAAAGCACCAGTTGATAAATAAAACAATAAATAAGTAGAATAAAGAACAGTAGGATAGGGGAAGGGGAAAAGGGCAAAGGAGGAGGGAAAGAAAAGAGGAAGTACTGGGGACCGAAATGGAGCAAAGTACTTTCCACACATGTATGATTATGTCAGAATGAACTACACTACTATATAAAACTGTAATGCACTAATGAAAACATTTAAAAATAAAACTAAATAAATATATTTATAGAAAAATGAAATATACAATAGTGAGGGGTCATTTTTAACAAACTAAAAATATTGAAACAGTAGATAAAAATGATCCCACAAAGAAAACCCAAAGACTGTCATATTTTATATATTTTGACAATTTTCAATCTTCTACAAATTTATTAAAAGAGTTGAAAATTAGGCAATAATCCCCAAATTCCCTATGAAGTTCACAAAATTCTGATATAGGGGAGGAGAAAAAATAGGATAGACATTATAAGGGGAAAAAATTGTTGCAATTTCACTCATAAACATTAAATTAAAAATCTTAAATGAAAGATTTAAGATAAATAAATTGGCTGGGTGTAGTGATACACACCTAAAATCCCAGCACTGGGGAGGCTGAGACAGGAGAATCATGAGTTCAAAAACAGGTTCAGCAATTTAGTGAGGCCCTGAGTAACTTATCAAGACCCTGTCTCTAAATAAAAAATGGATATGGCTCAGTGGTTAAGTGCCCCTAGTTTCAATCCCTGGTACCAAAAAAAAAAAAAAAAAAAAAAAAATTAAGACCAACATTGTACCAAAAGTTCAAAAGATGATACATCATTATTTTTATGCTAATTGTAGGACCATAATTAATTTTCTCACATATAGACATCCTCATGTATCAGTTCAAAGATCTTTATAGTCAAATTCCCAGGAAATTAATCTTCTGGATATACTAGTCAGGTTGGGCTACTATTACTTTCCATGAGTCAAAGAATATTTGCAATATATAGTTTGATAGTTAGTGGCAAGCTACCTTCTTAAATATTATTTCTTTTTCCTCCTCTAACAATATGCATAAGGAATAGATACTTACTAATATTGCATTAATTAATGAGCTGACTACTCAGTTTTCATCTTAACCAAATCTAATGTTTCTCACAAGTTACACATAGAAAAATTAGAGAAAAATATATCTTCTCAGGACTTACCATGATCACAATTACAGTTATTTATGACATCATTAAATATTGTGTTTCCTCATCTAGAACCTGCTAGACTACCTGGCCCATGGTAGATCTTCAACAAATACTTGTTTATAATTTTTTGTTACTGAACAATAAATGTGTAGCTAGTGTCATAATTATTGCTGATGTTACCACAGCTTTAATGTTAGTCATCATTTTGGATGTTCTGTAGTTTTTTTCTTTTTTTTTTTTTTTTTCATTTGTTTGTTTTTGTACTTTACCTTGTCTGTAACCTATATTTGAAAACAAAAACAAAAAAAAAAAAAAAACAGCCAAGGTAGCTGTCACAAATCATTTTGGAAAATATGCAAGACATATATTAAGCACATAATGAGTCAGTAAGATAATTGACTTGGTGAATTCCAATACTCACACAGCAGAGAGAGAATAATTATCTGTCTGGAAGAGATAATATGATGTCAATGAAATACCATGCATGTGACATTTTTAGAAACTAACTCAATGTTGATTAGTATTGGACTTACAGTTAAAATTATTGTAAGAATTTTTTACCCATTCTTTGATTTTTGGACTCAATTATACAGGGATTTCCATTTCTCACTATTAAATTCTGCCTTATTAGATTCATTGTATGAATTCAACATTTTAAAATATTTTTGAAACATCACGATAAACCCAAGATTTAGGTTCAGAATGTACTGGTCTCAAGACAGAAACCCATTCTGTATTAATTTTCAGACTTTGCCAATCACAGTCAACAGGAAGTAAAATAAGTCATAAATATATCCCTGATCTCTATTGTGCTATTTATGTCTATTCCCACAACATTCATCAAGTTTTCTTTGTGTGATACATACCACATCCATTGCCTTCTCATCCCCTCTTATGTGAACTCAATAAAGTAAATATGTCATACTCACACCAGTATACAGTATGTTGATATAGTCACCAAATATTTATTAAGCCTCTGCTATATATTTATTACCATACCAAATAATAACAAAAATAGAACTTTTATTTTGTCATGCAAAGTAAATAAAGTAGGAAGACAAATTCATAAATTTATTTTTTAACAAGCATTTATTGAATGTCTCCTATATATTAAACACCAAGCTGAATTCTGGAGAATCATTGTCATATGTTCTTTCAGTTAAATAATCTCTGAATACAATGAGGGAAACAGTCTGATCATGACTCTGTGTTTCACAGTCAGAGACAGCAATATGAAAAAGGTTGTACAGAGAACAGGCACGGGCCTATTCGCAGTTAAAGTGGGGATCTAAATAATCAAGGAAGTCATCGTGAGGTGACGCTTGAGCTATTTTTCCAAAATCAGGATCTCTAATCACAGTTGTTGAAAGTATTCTAGCAAAATATGTTACTGAACTAGAACAGGAGATAGAAGTATGAAATGGAAGGAAACTATTCAAAATACTTCTAGGTGTTTTGGTTAAGGATGAGTGAGAGAGGTGGAAAGAGGAAGGACAATTCCTAGTCAGGTACCATGTCCCATATCTGTAATCCCAGCAATTCAGAAGACTGAGGCAGGAGGATCTCAAGTATGAAGCCAGTCTGGGCAACTTAGCAAGACTGTCTCAAAAGGACAAATACAAATGCTCTGTAGTAGAGCATCCCTGGGATCAATCCCCAGTACCACAAAGGAAGGAAAGAAGGATGGAAGGGGAAGGGACTATAGGGGGATGGAAGAGAGAGTTGGGAAGGACCTGGAGGAAGGAAGGACAATTCTTCTGACTCCAGGTTGATTGACTAGCGGCTGGTAATTCCCTGGCAGAACTTCGAAACTAGTTTAAGATCAGTTAAATTTTGGCAGGAACCGTGACACCCACTGAAGCTCTCAGGATGATAGTGGGTCATGGGATAGAATCACTTCTCAGCAACTCACCACTGGCATTGGGAATCTTTCTATATATTTATTCCAAATTATCTTACATTTTCATTTCCTTTGGTGTGATGTGGGAGAAAGAAAAAAGAAACATCATGGAGAATTTAGACACAAATATAAGATCAATTGTTTCTCCTCCCAAATATCATGCTATAATAAATCTTTCATGAAAGAAACATTGATGGTACATTAATGAACTCACACTGGTGAAATATACATATTTATAGTGGGTCAAAATTTAGATTTTTTTAAAATCATGCTTATGTCTAAAATTATTTTGTCTTAAGAAAGGTACCTCGTTTTACTGCTATAAAAGACCATAATAACATTCCACAGTTGGGAATTATAATTAAAATAAATTATATTAGGAATATAATAAGATTATATATAAATTTAAAATGTGTTATGTAAAATATATTCTATTATTAAAATTATAAATATAAAAAATATAATACCGAATTCTCATACATCTACACCTGAATAGCAGTTAATACATTATCATAAAATTAGGTGATCATTTTTCTCCATGAATGGTGAAATAATAGTAAGTATGTTTCAACTCTTGTATTAAACTGGATAGCACAATACAATCATAAGTCACGAAACAAAATTTTGGTCAACAATAGCCCACATATAGGAAGGTAGTTGCATAAACGTATACCATCCAACCATGTATCATAACATAGTTTGTCTTAGTGTACTCTATGATGTTTGAACAACAAAATCACCAACTGACACATTTCTCAGAACGTATTCCCACCAGGAAGTGACTGTAAATCTATTGCAAATTACATAGGTCCCCAATCAAATTCATGATCTACTTCGTGGTTTCCTACGCTTCTGATACCATCACTGAAAAGCTTGGATTGGAAACCTTAGCACCATTATTAACTGCTGTTCTAATAGGACTTCAGAAAAAAAATCTTTTCCAAAGAAAGGTGGTGAGTAAGGATTAGGAAAGCAGGCATCGAAGAGAAAGATCAGGTCCAAGTGTTTGGACAGGCAGACTATACCTGTCGACATGTCCTGCTCCAAGTTAAAGGAGGCAATTCAGGGTGGCAATTCAGCACAGAAGGGAGCAATATTTGATCAACAACCTTGTTGGTAGAGGAGATCAGAGCATAGCAGTCAATCAGCTAGACAGGCAGGGGACTGAAACCACACAGGTAAGCAGTTACTAGAAGAGATGCTGGATGACTGAAAGGCCAAGCAGGTATCCAGGAATCAGAAAAGTAAAGGAGGTGAGTAGCAGAGCAAGGTCATACATAAACTCTGCATCTGGATCAGCACACGATGAGAATAATTGACAGGCCGTTGTTTGCCCAGTGGTGGTTAGACACAACCAGGCACTCTGCTGCTCTGATATTTGTGAATTACAAAAGATTTCAGAATTGTATTGTTTAGCATTTGATGATGGAAATATCTACTTAAAAATAGAAACCCTTCAGACTAAAATGGCAAAACTGGGTAGATTTAGAACACTGGTCAATATGCTTTAATGTCCCTACTTACTTCTAAAGTAGAAAATGGCTGTTTCTTTTTCATTTGGTATTTGATATAAATATGAACATCAACAGGAGTCTCTCGGCAAGCAAGCGTCTCACTGTTTATTCAACAGAGCCATCAGGATTCTTGTTTGGCAATAAATATCAAAACACATGTGAGGCAAGCAGTGTTACCCTCTGTTCACTTCATGTATCATTTCTTGTGTGTGTGTCTTTGTGTGAGATATCTCATTCCTACAACACAAAGATGATTGAAGGCATCCTGGTTTTTAATTGACTGACTTGTCCTATATATAATTTCACAATAGATTTGAGATAGCGGAGAATAACCCCTTGTAAGCCCACAGTCTAACATATCTCTTCAGACTGATCAGTGCTGTATTATCACAGCTTTCCACAGCTATTGCTTCGGCTGTGTCCTCAGTCCCCTCTGTCTCCTCTGACACTTTGTCCTTCAATTGTTCTCTATCTTGGATTTTTCATTTCTCTCTCTTCTATTTTTGGCTGCATGCATGCTATCTCCTTTCCTAAATATTATAACATAACAGTTAAATACAATGGTTAACCCTTTGATCTTAATTTTCTATTTGATTTCATTTCACTGTCAATTCTTAAACATTTATTTACACTAGCTTCTATTTCCCCTCCTCTTGGAAACTCACCAACATCTTATCTTACTTCTCTCTCCAAGACCCTGATGAAATGACAATTTCTGATGTAGAATTGACCTCACAGCTACTTACCTCTATGATATTTCCACCATCCATCAAAATTGTTTGCAGAGTTTCACTTGAATGCTTCTCTTATTCTTTTGTACTTGTGAATGATCTCATTTCTGTACACAGATACAGGAGATAATAATTTTGAATATCTCAATGGTAACTATTCTTTCCTCTCACAATAAAATGTGGATTAACCCACATTTTAGCTTTTAATCCCCATTCCCTTTTTTCTCTTTCACTCAGAAATTTACCTCTCCTTCTGGTGTAATTAGCATTTCTAAATATAACTATTTAAATTTATACTGACAGGCTAACTTCTTTTTGCAGCTCTGCCCCATATCTCTCAGGAGAATCATTATATTTAATCAAATGAAAGACATTTTACCATATCTAAAGCTGAATTGATTTCCATGTGTCTTCTTTTTGGTACGAATCCAGTTACTCTTCCTTTAGTTTCATGTCCTCTGGGTTTAAATTCTCATGACCCCTTCTATTCTTTCCTTTCTGAGACATCCACATACAATCAGTCAAAATCCATTTAGTTTCACATTTCTAAATCACTTTTGTTTTAGTCCTTTCTTTTCCACATCCATCACCACTATCCTAATTGAGGCTCATGCCATCTCCTCTGCTCTATGAAACTGCTTTTCTCGCTATAATTTCTCCTCATAACAGTCTACCTTGCACACAGGTTAATCTTCCTAATTACTGCTTTGATCATGTCACGCATCTCCTTTAAATATTTTGAATCAACTCTCAGTCACAATTCAAAAACACTCCCAGTTCACCCCTTTAAATTCCTCTCTGCTGCTACTCACCCAAACAGCCAGATCTATGTACTATAATCAGATCGCTGAGGCTCTTCCTAGATTGTAATGCCTCCACCCTTCTGAATTTTCGTCACATTTCAAGACCAAGTTCAAATTCTATTTCCTCCCTAAGCACTTTAGTTTACTGCAACCAACAATCATCTCCTAAATTCCATACCTACATTCAGCATATTTTTCACATAAGTTATGCAATGCAAGCTATTTGAGCATATGTATATATTTCTTTACTTCTGTTTCCATTGTTTTAGAACAGAAAATACATCATATATTTCAATAATGGCTATTTATTTTTAGATTATAGTAAATACAGTAAGTTGTTTAAGTTGATTTCCATTGAAGATCATAATACTTAGTATTCATGAAATATACCACATTTTTTTGATTTATCCCTCTCCATAATTTGTATGCTGGTTTTTGTATATAATAGAGTATTTAATTGTGAATGATTCTTTCTATTAAATTTACAGAAAACACTTCTTCATTCTCAGTTTTGTTCTTATATGTGTATATATACACATGCATATTTACACCTTAACTCCTTTGTGATTTAGATAAGCAATGAGATTGTGTACCTCAATTATACCACCTGTCTTTCCTGTCTCACTATGAAAGTGTAAGCATGCACGTATCCTGTTAGGAATATAAACTCTGAATGCACAAGTATATCATAGCCACTCAAAGGGTAGTTATCTTTGGAGCTGAGTTATTATCACCATTATTATTTTACATTGTGAGGATTAGAAACATTAGAAACAAAGGAAAGTTACAGTGGAATGCCTTAAGAGTATTTCCTTTACATGTATATTCTTTTTCCAAATGTACATTTCAAAGACCAGTAAAATGTGTTTGATGGCAGTGACAACTAGTGCTCAGAGTTTTTAAATTGTCTGATAAGTAATATTAACCGTAATGAATTTATTTTCTCTTTTATAGTATTTCATAGCAAAATCCAAAAGCCCAATTGAACCCCCCAATTTTAAATATTCAGTATTTTTTTATGGTTACAAGTTGGTTTTATGAAGAGCAGCAGTGTCCTCTAGTGGCTGCTTTCTTTTCAAGTGATATATCCTTACTTCTTAAACAGTTCAACCACTTCGTGACTCTTATTTATTTGTGAACATTTTCTAGCAGAATTATCCCACATTATTGCATATGATTTCTTATGTTTTCTGCTCCTGGTAAAATCTGTCAAAGCATATACAATGATTAATTTAAAATTTTCAAAGATTTAACAGTTTTTAAATGAAGAAATGAAGTTTCTAGAATATTTCAGACAACTTTCAACCCAAACCAGTTTAATTTCCTTGCCAAATACAATCAGAAATGCAAAATGCATGTGAATATATGAGGTAGTTTGTAAAAAACTTAACTCAATTTATTTTATCTGTGAAAAATTTTAATAAAAATATAACTAAGGAGTACCTGAGGATAAAGAACAGACTGGTAATAAATCCAAATATTTACCACCAATTACTTCATCTCCCAGAATACAGAAAGACATTCAAATAGTAATTATTTTCTGGTGGCTTATTTATATACCTAGAAAAATGAACCTACATCTATTTGCAGTTTAATCCAGTTAAATGAATATTTATCAAATATCAATTAGTGCTGGGTGGTAAAGATACAGTAAGAAATATGCTACACTCGCTAAAACCGTTTCTTCAGAAATTGCTCTATTAAAATGAAATCCCATAATTTCATTAGGTTTTTGGATGTGAATAATCTTTCTTCTTAACAAATATAGAAAGTTTAAAATATGTTTAAGTGCATTTTGAATATCAGGAACACAATCTTGCTAAGAATGCAGCACTTAAATCCTAGAACACCTGTCAATCTCTGTGATGTTTTAAATTACGTACTGTTCATTAAGACATGTGCATTTTAATTGAAAATATGTAAAATAATTCCATAAGCAGTAAGGATTTTAAAACTGCCACCAGCATGCCTATAGTTTTGAGAATATATTATACAAACTTGTATTATTTTCATTAACTCCTCAATTATAATAAAAATTTATTCTAGTCCTGTTTTGGTAATGCATTCAAGTTGCAGAATTGTCTGCAAGTGACCTCTGTGAAATACAGTTTTTCAGTAGTGCTAGGTGTCTTCTATGGGTCCCTCCAGAATCCCTGTCTATTCTTTTCAACCTTGTTCCGTTCTCTGGAAGATGAGTGTCCATATACTGCAGAAGTGGTCTTTCTCCCTCTCCTATTCTTCCAGGAGAAGAACAAAGGAAGAGAATTCACTCAACATACTTCCTCTAGAGCTTCACTCCATCCCTCCAACAAGGCTCACAGTTCCTCTTAGGCATCCCTCTCTTAAAAGCCCTCTCTGGCTCTGGGTCTTATTGTATCATCTTCTCACCCTTGGAGGACATGCTTGCTGAAAGCAATGTTAAGGAATGATTTGTGTCCTCCTAAAATCCAAATGTTGAATCCCTAACCCCCACTAACTTAGACTTGTGACTGTATTTGGAGATAATCAAATTAAATTGAGGTTGTTAGCATGGGATCTAATCCAATCTGACTGGTATCCTTTTAAAAAGAAATTAGGAGATACACACTGGAGACCAGGATGGGCACACAACAACAACAAAAATGCCAAGTGAAGACACAGGAAGGAGATGGCCATCTATAAACCAGGGGAGTGGCCTCAAGAGGAGCCAACTCTGCTGACACCTTCATCTTGGACTTCTAGTCTTCAGAAATTTGAGAAAATAAGTTATTGTTGTTTAAGTCACCCAGTCTGTACTATTTTGTTATAGCAGCCCTTATACTCTGACCTCACTTTCATTAATACTCACTGTTATATTCTTCTCAATTACTCAATTTGAGAGTGGCATGTAGCTCCCAATTCATTCACCTTTCAATGTTTGTGCTAGTCCTGGGTTTATAAAGTGAATAGTATAATAGCATATTAATTTCCTAGGACCACTATGACAATTGCCATAAACTGGATAGCTTAAAACAACATAAACATATTCTCTCATGGTCCTGCTGACCAACAGTCTGAAATCTAAATGTCAGTGGGGTTTTACTCTTTCCAGGAGCTGTAGGGTAGAATCCTTCCTTGTCTCTTCTAACTTCTGACTGTTCCAGCTGTTTCTTGGGCTACACGACTCCAGTCTCTCCTTCTGCTGTCACATGGCTTTCTCTGCATGTCTTCTGCCTTTTTCTTTCATGAAGAAGCTTGTAATTGGACTGAGGGCCCATCTCAATTAATTCAAAGTATTCTTATCTCAAGATGCTTATTTAATTTCATTATAAAGACCCTTTTTCCAGAAAAAAACTTCCAGATATAAAGAGTTTTTGGTGGACCACTGAACCCATGACAGAAATAAAACTCGAAAGGGACTTACTCTTCTTTCCTGACATCGTCATGTCAATGTAGCCTCTCCCTTTCAAGATTAATCTTAAAAAATAGCTGTCATTATTATAAAGTACAAGATTCCATAGAATTGATTCAAAAGTAGAGGTAGGTAGTATGTCCCTCCAAAATCCCACTTCCTAACTCAATATAGGGCACGTGAGCATGCAGGGAGAGAGGCAGGGCACAGAAAAATGTTAACTAAAAGAATCCAAGTACATAGAACATATATTTAGCAAATTTTGTTACAAGTTTATAAGAAATCATAGTTATTTAAGAAGAATGTTCTGTTGACTCATTCACAGAATGGTTTATTTAAATACTATTTCCAAGGCATTCTTTTGTGGAAAAAAAAAAGTAATAAGAAAAGAGTAATGTCTTTCAGAATCAATATTACTAATCATAAAGCAAAAAGAATTAAATTTAGAAGGTCATTTGTTGTAATCCTTTATTTTACATCTGAAAAAAAACAAGTCTATATTCATAAAGTTTTTAATCTAGGCATGGGTTTTCTACTCAAATTCTACACCACACATTAACTCTTGCACAACTGTATTATTTCTCTTTTGACAGGTAGGAAAAAAAGAAGTTTCCTACTCCCTTTCTGTAATAATCAGCAATGTCTAAAGGAACAGACATAAACACACAAGAAATTGATCTCCTAAAACTGTGGCTGGTCAATTATGGCCAGAAAAATATGGCCCTAGGTAGTTCTTATATATTTTTCTTTTGAAAGAAACATTTCTCATCAACAACTTTTGGTATAAAGGAATTCTACAAAGTTTTCAAACAACATTATATTGTAAAGAGATGGTTTTAAAACCTGAATATAGTAGTTAATAAGCCCATTGTGGAGCAATTAGCAGTTACTAAAAATTCTGGAGCTACATTTTCCATGATGGGAAAATTATAACAATATTGCATTATTATTTTTATTTCCTCTTTCTCTATTTTACTTTGCCCAACATAACTATTTCCTCAAATAGAGTGAAAATAACATTATTATCTAACCTCTAAAGTACTTAATTTAAATAATATGTGATGATGCTTTAACATTTCATTTCAGTGAATTATTTTGAAAAATTACTTTGAAAAGAGCATTAGATATATAAAGGGAATATTACTTTGTAACTCCCTGACTATGCATAATTATAACATAAGTCCTTCAAATAAAACTACACTTTATCAACTTTAAGACTTCGTTTGATGATAGTAAACTTTATATTGGTCTTTCCAAAAAGTAACAGATTGAAGACATTTTTATTTTTATTTTATTCTTATGTGTCCCTTGAACTTGTCCTTCCTCCCCAGGAGAATTTGACTCTGACTCTAAGCTTGTTTGATGTCTAATGCCTCAAGAAATGACCAGGCAGAAAGAAAAAAAAAAAGTACAAAGAAATCAAAGTATTTTCTCCTGGGAGGCAGTTAATATTTGGTTTATATTTGATTCAGACATTTCTATTACATTCATATTCATCAAAATGCCTGCTGAAAGTCGACAACAATATTGAATGCTTCTCAAGTATTGCAGCAGGAGGTTGCAATCCACATCAGAAACTATAGTGCAGTGATTTTTTATGTTTAGTGTGACTTGCTCACTGGGAAGATGCCATATGGTGCTAGAGTCATTAAATTCTTCCCAACTGGACATGTAAGTTAACTTCATGCCCAATGCCTTATTTACAAAGAAATATGTCTGTTAAAGAATTTATTCATAAAGATTTGAAAACACAAGGACCTTTATATGCAATTATATATCTAGTAACAGTGATTGATGCCATCTTTAGCCTCAAAATCAAGTATGTGTGAATAGTCATGTAATTCAAAAATTTATTGACCAACCAAGGGTGGGAAGGCATGAATCAGACAGTATGTCTTTCTTCTTTTGTTACCTAGTACATGAAATTGGCCATGGCAAAAGCATAGAACATAATTTATTTCTGGAGGTATAAATATAAGGTGTGCTTAAAAATCTGAAGTTTCCACTTCATAAAAGCTACCTATAATCCACCCCCAACCCATGATTCCATGAGGCCAAGACAAATCCCATGGGCAAATTGCAGCTTTACATATTTGTGAAACTCTTGGTATGAATATATTCACCAAATGCCACCATGCCCTGCAAGGACTCTGCAAGGGACCTTCTGTTTTTCCTCTTAATGCCTGCTCCTGATTTATGTATTTCATTCTCAATCAAAATTAATGTCTTCCTTTTTATGACTTAAGTACTTAATGTATTTTACTGAATTGTTGGTCAATCTAACTGCGATGAATTCATTGTCTGTTTTTATTGAAAGAATGTCCATGTGCATTTTTTGGATCTTGGGCTAGTTATTCCTTCTCTATAGATCAAGCTATGAATTGGCCAAATTAAATTTTTTCATCAGAATTATAATTGTTTAGTTTCAAGTTTGGGGTACTCAATTAAAAATATAAAGGAGTAATCTTATACTTTCAAATTGAATAGAATGTTGGTCTTTGAAAAAATGTGTTTACAAGAAAAATATTTCTTCTTCATATCCCCCCAAAATCTGTATCTTTAACATGAGTGCTTAAATTCAAAGGCCCAGTGATCATTCTAACCAGCAGCTGCATATGCACCACGCTGAAGGCTAATTGGTTTGGGAAAGCAACATTTGATCATAACCGCCAAGTACAAATGATATATAATGATTGGTGAAACAAACCTGGTGCATGCTTTCTTCCCACTGTTTAGCTGTAGTTATTAGTGGCTGCCTACCTCCCGCCTCCAGCAACATCCATGTCTCTAGAGCTCCTGAACCCATTTACTTTCCATTCACTGCTTGCCTCGCTGCCTGCAGCTGTATTAATACATCCCAGAAGAATTTGTTTCATCAATTATGGTAGAAGTTGTAGTCACAATTCTGTGACACATCAGCACTACTGCAAGCAGAAAAAAAAAGACCAGACTCAGCTCCTGAGTCACTGTAATTAAGACACTGAGCTATGAGAAGAGGAAGAAAATAAAAGGAGCTTTTGCTTCACAAAATGAAACATTCGATACCTGAGATATTGCTAGACATGAGGTACGATCATGAATTTGGAAGGACAATGCATTTAGCATTAGTTAAACATACAGGGCGAGACTAAATGGTAGGCAGGAAAGGGGTTCAACATTTAAGAACTAGACTAATTACTTCAAGTCTGTAATTGTTACTCCCTTGAGCTTTCATTTTGGAAGGTTAGTTTTCCTCTTAGGAAGCTCTTGTTAAATGTTTATTCCAGCTACTAGAAATTATTTGTAAAATAAAAAAGGCCAGGTGCTAATAAATGCTATAGTGCTGGTAATTTTGAGTAGTTGTCTTACAAATAAGTTATAATACATTTCTACATTTCTATTATGATAATTACTTATGACTTCTACAGATTCACAGAATTTTAAAGATGAACAAAACTCTGGAGATCACACAACCATATCATTCCACTAATAAGGTAACTCAAATTCCTTACATGGGAACAAGAAATAAATTGATGGAAAGGCAGGAATAGAATATATATCACCTAACTCCCAGGCAGATCTTCTTTCCATTATGCATTTGTGTAGAGGGAGATCTTCCCATTGTCAGAGAATTTACACTCCAACAAATCCATAGTTAATATACCTAAGACAGTTATGACAAAAAAAAAATTGTCAGTTTTGAATAGTTAAGTTGTATTATGTGTTAAGTGTGAGGACAGGGAAAGATGGGAGAGAGTGAGATGCAAGAGGCCAGAGTAGTCAATAAAAATCAAATATCATGAAGTTAGGCTACTTTCCATGTCTCACACTCTGTTGGATTTTCCCCTGGTCACTCAACATACAGTAGCTCTCTGGTCACTCTGTATACCATCACTCAGTTTTAAGTTTTTACTATCATGGCAACATCATATAATACTTTCTTGCTATGAGCTCTGTGAGAGAATGAAACTTGCCTGGTTTACTTAAAACTCTATATTCAGCATGGAGTAGGTAACTGACGCTGCTTAATAGGTGCTCAATAATATTCATACAATGAATAAATGATTAAAGATGGTTTTAGTCAGCTTTTTCCCCATTGTGACTAAAAGATCTGACCAAAACAATGGTGGAGGAGGAAAGATTTATTTAGGGGCTCACAGTATTACAGGTCTCAATCCAAAGACAGCAGACTCCATTCCTTGGGGCTTGAGGTGAGACAGACATCATGGCAGAAGAGTGTGGCAGAGAGAACGAGCTCACATGATGATCAGGAGGCAGAAAGAGAGAGAGAGTGAGAGAGTGAGAGACTTCACTCTCCAGATACAAAATATATACCACATAACCATGCCCCCAATGAACCACTTTCTCCAGTCACACAGCATCTGCCTCCAGTTACCACCCAGTTAATCCCATCAAATATTAATTCACTGATTGGGTTAAGACTCTTACAACCTAGTTATTTCTCCTACAGACCTTATTGTTTTGGGGGGACAACTCACATCCAAACCATAACAAAGATCAAGGGGAAAAAAGGGGGGCCACTATAAATATATAACAAAAGGAATAAAAGAGAACTTCAAATTATATATTTAGTGGAGTTGGCAAAAGAATCTGTAGTGGGGCAATAGAGTTCAAACATAGTTAATTTAGAAAGTGGTGTTAATACTTTAAAAAAAAATCAATGAAGACACTAGAAAGATAGGCTAAGTAAGTGATAAATGTGTTCAATGTTATCTTTTCCAAATTTGCCAAAGATGGGAAATGAACAGGATAAAGCAAGTACCTAACTGCAGATGGGGAACTGAATGTTCAATGTTCTTTCATAAGAATATGTTGTTTTGTGCCAGTCTGGTTAGTTCTTGTATATAGAGAGAATGACTAAGATTTTGAGTCATTCATAAGAAGAGAGATAGACAAATCAATAGGTTGAATGAGCCTCAGACAAATTTACACTGATTCAGCAGGGAAAAAAAGGTGAATTTCCAGGTGGAAAATAAGGTGATTACTTTAAGGCAACATGCCCTGAGCATTGGAAAACAGGAAATCCTTGGTCTTTGGAGACCAATAGAGAACTGTCACTCAGATTTGTCTTTCTTGTATTTATCATGAGAGAAGATGAAGGGAAGCAATTTGCAAAAATTGAAAGAGAATCACTAAAAATGCTGTAAAACATTGAAGTTCCATGTAGCAGATATTTTTATATACTTTTCCCGCACAGGTTTCGAGGATATTAGTGGGAGACTATGAGGGAAACAGCAACTGACACTTCAATACGGGACAGAAGAACAGACAACCGCATTATTTGTTATCAGCTTTCTGGTGATTCTACTCTGACCATCCTTTGAGCCTATAGGGTCTGCAGTTCACTGATCCTTTATTTTCATGATTGTGCATTCTCACAAGGTCCTCTCTAACATTAAATTCAATGTACAATCAACAGACCTTCCCTTAAAAGCACCATTGACTCTTTTATGCTCTTGCTTCATTTTGCTCATCTGAGAAACCATACACATGATTTAATCCAACACAGTGCTAGCTCTGTGTCTACTTCATGTCTGTGCCTCTGCAGCAAAATAAAGATTTTGGATTAGTATGTTGGATAAAAAAATAACTATACTGACTGTTCTTTCTATAAATTAATATTAATGGACTTCAACTGAACCCTTAATGATGGCAGTCAATCATAGGACATATGATAGATATATTCATTTCTCTAAATTCTTAATACTCTTTCATGCTTTCTCCAACAGTGTCCCATATCACTTACTCTATCTTTGTTCAGTTCCTGATTTTGCTTGATATTTCATTGAGAAAACCAAAACAATCTCAAAAGATCTTCCATTTCACCATCTCACGATCTATTCACCCGAAGCATCTGTATTTAATTCTTTTCTGTCCCTCCTCCTCCTCTTCCTTCTCTTCCTCCTCCTCCTCCTCCTGTTTCTTTTCATGGTACCCAGGGGCACTTTATCACTGAGCTATATCCCCAGTCATCTTCATTTTTTATTTTGAGAGAGGATCTCTCTAAGTTGCTGAAGGTCACCTTAAGACTGACCTCAAACTTGTGATCCTCCTGCCTCAACCTTATGAGTCACTGGGATTACAGACATGAGCCACATACCCAGAGGCTGCCCCACTTTTTAAAGTAAGATTTCATGTTTTCTTGCCAGTGTAGGGATACAAAGCCTAAATTTTCCTTTTTTCCCTACTTAATATTTCACACTCTATATTCTGATTCATACAGATATGCTGACTATATGACTCTGATTTTAAAATTTCCTAACTCCTAGCTGAATTTTTGTTTCCCTTGAAGCAGAACTCTGGTAAAATGTCTACACTGTTTTTAGGTCTCCTTCTAGTTTTTTTATTAAAATTTGAACTGATTGTACTAGTCAGCTTTTTGTAACTAGGACAAAATTCCTAAGAAAAACCACTTAAAGGGAGGAATGATTTATTTTGGTTCATGGTTTCAAAGGTTTCTGTCCATAGTCACTTGACCCTGCTGCCTTTGGGGCTGTGGCAAAACCGTACAGCATGGCAGAGCACATGGTGGAGGAAACAGATCACTTCCTGTTTTCTGGGAAGCAAAGAGATAGAGGAGCTGAGATTTGCATTTACCAATATCTCCTCTAAGGACACCCACCTAATCATCTTACTTCTTTCTACTATGTTCCACCTTCTAAAGATCCTACCACCCTCTACCATTGCTATAGACTGACCAACGAGTCTTTAACATGTGGTGTTGTAGGGACACTTAAAATCCAAGACATAACACTAATACATAAATGCACAAAAAAGGTACATGATAATGGAGTGCCACATAATGTTTCAATCTATGTATATGTCTTGTCAGTGTTAAATAAGAGTAAACATACCTATTTCCTCTAATTTTTGTCATTTTTTCTTGGTGATAACTTTTATAACCCTTTCTCCTAACTTTTTGAAACATAAAGTGCATAATTTTTAATTGCTGTCTGTAGTCACCCTCCTGTGCAGTGGCACACCAAAACTTCTCCCTCTTACTAATGGTAAGAGTACACATTGATTAAGCTTTCCCCATCCCCCCCCCCTCCCACTCTCCCTAGTCTCTGATAAATACCATTTGCATGTGAAATCAATGTTTTTGTCTTTCAGATGTGAGTGAGATTATGTCGTGCTTGTCTTTCTGTACCTGAATTATTTCACTTAACATAATGATGTCCAGGTCCATGCATGCATCACAAACAACAGAATTTCTTTCTTTTCCATAACTAGATAATACTCAATTGTGAATATCTGCCACATTTACTTCATTCATTCCTCAATTGACTAATAACACTGAGGTTGCTTCCATTACTTGGTTATTGTGAATAGGGCTCAAATATAGATGCAAATGCAGATGTCTCTTTGAAATATTGACTTTATTTCTTTTGCATATGCATGCAGTAGCAGGGTTGCTTTATTATATGCTGGTTTTATTTTTAATTATTGACAAGCCTCCATGTCATTTTCATAATATTCTACACCATCATTCCTATTAGTCTGCCTTTGCTGGCCCACTCCATCAACACCAGTCCTGTTGCTATTTCTTAAACCCCTTAGGCATGCTCTTAACTCATTGTCTTTTCTCTATTACTGCTCCAAGGATAAGGTAAATCCCTTCTGCTTGTAGTAATTTACTTTCCCACCAACAGTGTACAAGCTTCCTTTTTGTTCCACATTCTCTTTTATCTTTTTGATAATAATATCTTTCTATCTTAAATTCAATTTCCACTGAATTTGTCAATTCAATTTCCACTGAAACTGTCCTTGATAATATCCCTAAAGATTTTCAAATTGACACAAAACCAATCCTTAATTTCTGTTTCTTATTTTACTTGAGTAATCACTAGAATTTTACATAGTTGTTCATTGGATCTTTCCTGGATACGGTTTCCTCTCTTGGTTTCTAACATACCACACTTTCCTGGTTTTTCTCTAGCCTCACTGATTGCTGCTGAGTCAAACTGCTTTTGCCACTTTGCCTCAGTCTATCAATTTTGGATGCCTCAGTTCCTTATAGTGGAATTTAAGACTGTATATATACTGTCAAGCTAATATTCCCTGCCATTGTGTCTTATTATTCCCTCCTTCACTGGCCAACTCTTGCAACTCCTGTGCCCTTGTAGCTCCTGAAACCCATCAAGCATGTGATAAATTGATTCTTTCCTCCAAGTGTCACAACTGCCGTGAATGCTCCCTGTCTCACATCAATTTCTAAATTCTTTATCAAATCCCCTCTTTGATCAAGTCTTACAGTCTCAGAGGAGCCAGTCATAATACTCTACTCAGTTCTGTAGCTTGTTCATCCCTCCCCAAATACCTCTTATTTCCTTTGCTTTGATTTCGTCTTTCTTTTTTCCATGCTTACAACTTCCAGTATTCTAGTTGTATTTATATGTTGTTCATTGTTTGGTATTTGTTTCTTTCACCCCATTATAATGTATCTATCAAGAAAGCAGTTTCTTGAATATATATAAAATGTGTTGTGAAGTGTTCATACATAATTAGGACTGAATAAATATGTGCCAAATCATAATAAGGAAAGAGAATACTGGTGCCAAAAGGAAATGAAGTAAGGGTGGAAATATTTTCTGGTATAAAAGTAGAAAAATATTTGTCAGTTACAATGGAAGAATACATACAAATGTAATTATCGATACAGAGGGGAGTCTTCACATTTTAATGTGAGAAATTGATAAGCCTATTTTATCTTAAGAGATAATGAAGACAGCAGTTTTTAAATCTTTTATTTAATTTTTTTTGTAGTTGTAGATGGATGGAATGCCTATAGTTTCTTTTTATGTGGTGCTAAGAATCGAACCCAGTGCCTTACACATGCTAGGCAAGCACTCTGCCACAGAGCCACTGTCCCAGTCCAATTCTGTATTTCATTTAGAGACAGGGTCTCACTGAGTTGCTTAGCACCTCACTTTTGCTGAGGTTGGCTTTGAACTTGTGATCCTCCTGCCTCAGCCTCCCAAGCCACTGGGATTACAGGCGTGCATCACTGTGCCCGACCCAAGGCAGCAAGTTTTATAACTTCCTTAGAAATTTGTTATTTTGTAGTTTTGCCCAATCTCTGAATTTCTCATAGGCAATAATGAACCAGGTATTATTTATTTACTTATTGCTACCAGGGATTGAATCCAGGTGTACTTAACTACTGAACCATACCTGATAAACCTTTTAAAACAAATGTTGCTTTATGAGAAATGAAGTGATTGGGCAAGAACATACGTTAAAAGTGAGAAGTAAAAAATCATGCTCTATGACCTTTAAAATACCTGTGAAAGAATATAATAGCCACTGAGGAAACAGGACATTCCTTCCAAGAACCACTGAGAAAATTGCAGAAGATGAATAGAGAGTGGTAGCAGTTCAGAGAAGAAGGTTCCTCTGTGAGCAACCATCCTGGTGTAGTAATGGAAAAGGCAGACAATCCAGCTCCACAGAAACTCAGGGCTCTGATTTTCTCCTGTTGTAGAAATAAAAGACTTCAGAAACTCAAATGAAAGTGGTTGATGTGACCTTGGTCCTGAAGATTACAGTGTTTTCAAAGGAAATCTGCACTGGATTAAGAGACAAATTGACCTGGAGAGGCAGGAGATTGCATTCAAAGAGCAGGATATTGAAATGTGAGATAAGAAATGTAAAATCCCTAGATAAGCCTAACCTGGGACCATGATAAAATATGAGTGAAACTGAACTGAAAGTTGTTAACATCAAAGAGCTGTGGTAATAAAAATTTGATAAATCATACTTATATATTGAAGTAATCCAGCATGAATTTAGGACAATGGGAAAAGAAGACACAGGAGACTCTTACCCAACTCTGACAATCCTCACTGTCTTTGGGAAAATGACTAATGTATCATGATTTCAAATACCAGCAGAGGTTGTTAGAATTACAGAGTCTAACTTTCAGAAAAAACTTTTTGTGCAAGATTTTGTACCGAAGTGGTTTAAAGTGAAAATGGGAGGCCAGAGGGAAAATGTAGACCTCAAGTGAACCTCTTCATGGAAGATAGGAAAATGAGTAGCAGAATAAAAAGGCTTAAGGAAAATAGTATTCTTGGGAGACAATTGGGGTTCAGTTAACATAAGAAGATTCAAAAAATACCCTAGGAAAATGTGAAAGCTTTCTCTCAGCAAAGGAAACTATCAGAAATGTGAAGAGAGAGCCTACAGAGTGGGAGAATATCTTTGCCAACCATACCTCAGATAGAGCGCTAATTTCCAGAATCTATAAAGAACTCAAAAAACTCTACACGAAGAATACAAATAATCCAATCAACAAATGGGCTAAGGAAATGAACAGACACTTCACAGAAGAAGATGTACAAGTAATCAACAGATATATGAAAAAATGTTCAACATCCCTAGTAATAAGGGAAATGCAAATCAAAACTACCCTAAGATTTCATCTCATCCCAACTAGAATGGCGATTATCAAGAATACAAGCAACAATAGGTGTTGGCGAGGATGTGGTGAAAAAGGAACACTCATACATTGCTGGTGGGGTTGCAAATTAGTGCAGCCACTCTGGAAAGCAGTGTGGAGATTCCTCAGAAAGCTTGGAATGGAAACACCATTTGACCCAGCTATCCCACTCCTTGGCCTATACCCAAAGGACTTAAAATCAGCATACTACAGAGATACAGCCACATCAATGTTCATTGCTGCTCAATTCACCATAGCCAGATTGTGGAACCAACCTAGATGCCCTTCAGTTGATGAATGGATAAAGAAACTGTGGCATATTTATACAATGGAATATTACTCCGCAATGAAGAATGATAAATTATGGCATTTGTAGGCAAATGGTCGAAATTGGAGAATATCATGCTAAGTGAGATAAGCCAATCTCAAAAAACTAAAGGACGAATGATCTCGCTGATAAGCGGATGAGGACATATAATGGGGGGTGGGACGGGCTAGCATTAGGTTTAGGGTTAGGTTTAGAGTTAGGCTAAGGAGAGCGGTAAGAATGAAGGAAAGAAGGACTGTGTAGAGTGAAAAGAGGGGTGGGAGGGGTGGGGGGGAGGGGAAAAATAAAATAAACATCATTACCCTATGTAAATGTAAAAAAGAAAAAAGAAAAAAAAGAAGAAAAAAATACCCTAGGAAAATGTGAAAGGAATTTGAGTACTTAACATCAAGCTGACATTTATTTTACTTTTATAAGAGAATGTTTTTTCAGTGGGCGTTCTACACAATTGATGGGGAAGGATTTTAGCACAGGGTGGTTGAGGGTGGAAGAGAAAGGAATCTACTCCAAAGTCAAATTCAGTAAAGGGGTTTGGAGACTTGCTTGCACTTGGTTTCTCAGTAGAGGGAAAGGGAAATGAAACATGATGGAATAAGAAAGAATCTCAGGAGACATGTAGTAGTTGAACTTGTTTACTTGACTGGTAAGGAGGTAATATCTACAAGAAGTTGGTTCTTTTACTGTCTGTGAAACTTTGGGCAACTTTCCTTGTCCTCTGTAAACTTCAATTCCCTCTTTTTAAAAATACCCCATAAATTCTGTGTATAGATGAACTAAGAATCCATTCTACTGCTTTTTGTTGGTTAACAAAAAATAAAATCTCATTATATATTAGCTTATAACAATTTCTACTACTAATAATAGCACTTTAAAACTTGAATCCAACCACAGTATTCAGTGACTTTTCTGGAGGATTTTTAAAGTATTTAAGGAGAAAATAACACAAATATACACCATATTCATGTGGTTTTGAAATAATTTTTAGAGTTTTGAATGATTATGAAAGTAGCATGATCTTGCTTTCAGGATCTGAAAAAGATGTGATAGGAAAAGAAAGCTACAGAAGTATCTCATAAACATAAATTCTAGACACAATATTTTCAGATAAAGCAAAATGGTATATACAGCACATGACAATAAATTATGACAAAATGTGTCCTGTTCCAGAAAGTCAAGGTAAGTAAATATTCATAAATCAATTAACATTATTTACCATGCTAGTAGAAAAAAGGAAAGAAATTACATAAATAATTTGTTAGATGCTAAAAAATCTTTTGGTCAAATGCTGTACCAATTCATGAATAGAAAGAAATAACCAAAACAGTCATTACCAAAATACAGAGGATGAAATTTCTTTAATCTGATATGACTTATAAAAAAACTGATAGATAATTTTATAAGTTGATGTTAAATATTAAGATTTTTTTTTTCCTGCTAACATCAAGAATGAGAAAAAAACCCACTGTCACCTCTTTTATCCTATATTGTACTAAGAGTTCTAGCTGGTATAATGAGGTCAAATAATATAAGGGGAAATAAAACTTTTATTATTCACTTACAAAATGATGTGTGTGTATAGAAGATCCATCAATTTAGTAGATGTACTGAATAGAAGACAATAAGTGAAAAACAATTGTGTGATTTCGTTTACTCTCTACAAACACATGAAAATGAAATTTTAAATGACAGTATTTATAACAGCAACAAAACCAAAAAATTACAAATAGAATTAACTACATATAAAAATTCTACATTAAATCTTAAAAATCCATAAATATCAAAATAAAGACCTAAGTAACTCAACATAGTTGAAACAATATCATAAAATTGTTAATTCTCCCCAAACTGATTAAAATAACTTATTCATAAAGAAATTCTAATGTTACGAATTAATGCAAAAGGCCAAGAATAAAGAAATCCTGAAGAAGAAAAAAACAGAAATACGTGTGCTGGCAAATATTTGGTAAACCTATAGTTATTAAGACTGGTAATTGTGCTAGGTAATAGTGGGAAATGAATTTAGGTGCAGAAATAGATTCATTTACATATGATAACTTTATTTATTATGAAAGAGAAAATGGTGCTGGGCCATTTGGAAATTTAATTGGAAAAACTATGTCTTGATCTGTACTTTATATGATTTATAAAATTTACATGTATTTACATATGATACATAAAAATATATGGATATTTACATATGATAAATAAAATATACCCTATTTACTTCTAATGTAGAATGTTTAAAAACTGGTGGGTGAATAAGTGAATGAATACAGTTTTCTGAGTGAGAAGAAAAGTATTCCTCTCTGTAATGGGGAAAGTTGAGAAATTTCAAAAACAGTCTGATCAAATTCCTGTGTCATTATGCTATGAAATTATTGTACTGGAAAAGTTATTATTTAAACCTCTCTTGCTAAATTCAAATCAACATTTCTGAATGCAAAGAATGAAAAGAATTTGGGGATTACCAACAACATTGTTGAACCTTTCCAAATACTAGGAATTGTTTTACTCTGTTCTTTCTGAATTTTTACTAAATTTGTCATAGGGTAATATTTTTAAAAAAAGTTTTATTGCATCTGATTTTTCATTTCTCATAAACAGGTGTATTAGTTCACCAGATATCAAATCCCTTCTGAGAACAGTCTGAAATACTGTCCAGGTCTTTTCCTACTCTTCATTATGTATACACATAGGAATTACACACACACAAACATGCTACCCCCCCAAACAAAACTTACACAAATCTCTAAAAAAGGTTTGATTTGCAACTTCCTAATAATTTTTATGGTTTTCTAACAAACGCAAACTACCTAACAAGCCTAAAACAGAAAAAGTAGTTACATGGAACATTTTCAAAGATTTGCCAGGTCTAAAAAATATCAAGATGTATAGCAAGTGTTAAAACCAAAACTCTAATGTTGAAACAAAAGTACTGAATCACAAGCAGTTGCTAAACATCAGACAATGATCTATTTTATTTTAGAAACAGCCCAAGGTATAGAGAACCTAACTTTTGTTTGGAAAATAATAAATAACGAAGGCAAGGAAAGGCTGCCCATGCTTTTTCTCTGCTTTAATATCATATTTTTCTGAAATCCAGTGTGTTTTGATTGAAATTAAAAGAGTTAAAGAAAAATATATAATATTGCTTTAAAGAATTTCAATGGAAACTAAATATTATAGGTAAAAATATTAATGCATTTGGTAAGGGAATGTAGAAATTGTATTTGCACTCTAATAATGTGAAATTGAGATTTCTATGGTTAAAGAATATCTGGGAAATATAGATGCTAATAATACTAATCACAGAATTTGAAAATAAATTGACTTTCTGGAACCCAAGACTTTAGTATTAATCTCCAAGAATGGGAACAAAAAAAAAAAGGACACAAAATATTTTTAAGTCATGTTATTCTGACTCCCAGTAAAGAAACTGGTATATGTTAGTAGACTCAAAATCAATAGAATAAAGTAAATTGAAAATAAGAAAGAAGGTATTTAAATTGAATTTAGAAGAAAATGCCTTCCTAATAAATACAGAGTCATGGCATACCAAACTGAAACTAAAAGATAAATGTTCATATTTCAAAAAATTCCATAAACAAAAAACACAATTCATAAAATTTCAGGCCAAATTTCAGAAAAGTTTTTATATTGAAGTAGATTTAGAAATGCATATTTTGTTTAGATTTTTAGTAAGCTTTTGAACTCTATAGGTAAGGAGAGAAATGATAAACATATTGAGGCACAGAAGACTAAAGCAATCCTCATTCTGCATTAACAATAAAAAAAGAAGAAGAAAAAAATCTTCTCCACAAAAATAATTCAGAATTTAATTATATCATTATATCATCACTTCAATCAAAATGGCAACCACCGAAAATAAAAATGTGAAGGAATATAAATTTCAGTAAAAATAATAAACTCTTAGTATTTTTAAGATTGCACCCTTATTTGAGAACATGTTAAAATATGTAATATTCATAGAAGTATAAAAATGTTAAAGCTATACTTTCTGGAAGTTTAAATTCATAGGGACACCATTAAAATTGATGTTGAGACTGGATACCTTCCCTATGTTCACTGCAAAGCTATTTTGCTGTTTTATAAATTTATTCAATAAAATTAAGAAAAAGTAAAATAAAGTGAAGCAATATCTCCCTTGTCTAAATATAGTTAAGAAAATTAGAAGTATAAATGAATATAGAATAATTAGAATAATGATTCTCATAGCTATAACTATTTTAACATAAATATAATTGCTGAAGCAAAGCAAACTAAAAGTAATTAATTGTATATATGACAAAAATTGTCACTGTTTAATTATATCTCAAGAAAATATGAAACTGATATTTTCTCAGAACTTTCTTTAATGTTTTCTTTCTCTTCTCATTGCTTTTGATGACATACACTGAGATTAATTCCTAACAAAACAAATCTATCTCATGGTTATAAAGCCTTGAAATAGACCGTTGATTAAAGGGAATTTGTATTGGTTTTGCCTGCCTGCTATGTGTATATAAAGTTTAGGAAAGATCATTTTATGTTACAATAGGAGAAAAGAATAAAACATAATTTGAGATAACAGAAACAGAACTTTACCAATAGAACTGCATAAGAGATGGAAAAATTTGTATGATTAAGACTTGCATTTTGTTTACCTCAAGATAAGAAATATTTACTTCCTAATTCATCTTCCGTAGGTTTTCTTTTTCACAATATTGACAATTTGTGTACAAAGTTTAGCAAACAATGTCCCCTTCCCCTGACATCAAACACACAACAGCAAAAGAAACATCAGGTCATAACATAGATTATTTTATAAGTGAAAATTATATATAGCATATAAAGCATATTTTATTCTTCAATTTATTGGGAACTAAATTATATATAATACCTATATAAGCTAGTTAATATTATAGTCTTGGTAGAGGTCTTTATATGCATTATTTTTATCCTCACAATTAATTGAGTCAGTCAGAGCTGATACTTTGCCAGTGAGCGAAAGAAAGTTCAGCCCCAAGAGTTAAAATAGATATGTCAGCCACATAGCAATCAAAGGAAGGAAAAAATATTAGCAATACTACTTTCCAAATAGGAAAACAAAGTCTCAGAAAGTTCAAAGAACGTTGGAGGAGTCACACTTACCAAATGGTAGAGTCAGGATTCAAATCATGTTAATTCAGTCCCAGATTTCTCTATATTAAGCCTCACGTCATAGATATCTGGTTTCAAGTTAGTTTTCAAGATCATAGTATTTCAGGACTCAATGAATTTGATTAATAAGGCTATTGATGACTCATAACATCAGTCAGAACAAATTATATTTCCTTTTGTTCATTACGCTATCTCCTTGATAAGTGTCAATCTCATTTTAAGAGTAATGCTGATGAACAACCTCTTCTTACCCTTAGCAATATATCAGGAGCACATGAAAATGGGGCAAAAGTTAAAAAGCTTTATCTTGTTCACTTGCTTAGAGTTTAGTATTAATGAAGTAGAGTCATGAATTTAAATCCCATTAAAGTCACATAAATCTTTTGTATTTAATCTGCATTCTCAGATTCAAGTTAGCTATTTTCCCTAAATATAAATTATTTTGGCCACAAAAGGAGGCACGGTGAAGCCATATAGATGAAACTGCATCATTACCATTGCCCTGGCAAAACAACTAAAGTCCCTTGAGTTGTTAGTCAGCCATTGATGAGTACTTTGATGATGTCAGCCATTTAATCTTTACTTACAAACCAAATCTGCAGGGTTTTTTTTTTTTTCTTTGTGTGTGTGTGTGTGCGTGTGTGTGTGTGTGTGTGTGTGTGTTACTCATTTTTATCAAAGGACAGAAAAAAGCAACAAAATGCTGAAATAATCATGTTACTGCTTTTTAGATAAATATGTTGACAGGTTGAAGTGGGTAACTGCCACATGGGAAAATCAGTCTGTCCCCTTTTGATGAGTGTTATTTTTATGTGAGTATAAAATTCTTTCCTCTATTTAAGAGAAAAATGTCATTACCTTACACATATATATAAATCATATTAAAGCAAAGAGAGTAAAATAATTTTATACATAGAGATGATTTTCACTACAAAAGAAGTAAAAGTAAGGCTACCAAAATGTCCACTTGTCACAAACAAAGCTTTTTTATTTTGACTCCATATTTAATCCCAATGACCTAAAATATTTCAGTTTTTAATGTAATAACAAAATAAAAATTTTAAGCACCCAAGTTACATAATTTATATTCCATTTAACAGATATTTATTCAGTAAATGGCATATAGGAGTTGGGCTCAAAAAAATTCCCAATCTTCATCTTCAAAGAAGTTTCAAAGCAGCGAAGGATACAGTTAAGACCCACAGTTATGAATGCTTAGAATCTGGAATGAAAAGAAGTGAAGGTTTTCAAAGAGGCCTATTTATCAACCATATTTATTCAACTAATCTAAAATATGAAACTATTTTAATTTCACTTCTCACAAATAGCCTATGAAGCTGACCATTTCCCTGCACACTTATATGTTGACAAATAATTTTCTATTTGGGGAAACTTCCCAAGACATTAAATGTTTATTGGGTACCCTTAAAGGAATTGAAAATAGATTTGTAAAAATAAATAGTTCTGAGTATTTGCTCCCAAAGAACTTTAGATTACATTAATAAATAAGAGATAATTAATCTCAAAATAAATAATTACACAGAAGATAAGCAATACAATGTAAGAAATGACAAGAAGTGCAGTAGCTTACAATGGCCAAAATTTTTTTGGAAAAATGAATCCCCTATGCACAAATAGACTGGACAAAATTCAAGAACTAAGGTCCACAAATGATAGATAGGATTTTTAAAATTAAATTTTAACTAATACATAAGAACATGAAATGTTTACCTATTTTATGGTACCCTGAAATATTTCAATATATGTAAACATTGTATCAGGTTTAAATCAGATGGAACATACCTGTCTCCTCATTTATCATTTCTCTATGATTGAAACATTCAAAATCCTTTGTTTTCTCAAATCCACAGTACATCATCACTATCTATAGTCATCATGCCATGTGATAGCATACGGAAACTTCTTGATCCTGACTGCAACTTAATACTCATTGATAAACCTTTCTACATCCCTCCCTCCCCTTTCCAAGCCCCAGGCTCTGGTAAGTGCCATCCTACCCTCAACCTCTTTGAGATCAACTTTAATTTTAGATTTCACATGAGTGGGATCATGCAGCACTTGTCTTTCTGTGTATCATCATTTATTTCACTTCACACCTCCTGTTCCATCCATGTTGTCAAAAAAGACAAAACATCATTCTTTTATGACTGTGTAGTATTCCACTGTGTATATTTGCCACACACAATTTATTTATTCATGTATCCATGGACCAGCACTTATAATGTTTCCATTCCCTGGCTATTGCAAATAGTGCTATAATAAACATGCAATTGCAAATATGTCTTTCATATACTGATTTCATTTTCTTTGCATATATACCCATGAAAATACTATATCATATAATATGAATCTCCATAGTTTTCCATAATACTTGTATTAATTTACATTCCCAAAAATAATGGGTAAAAGTTTCCTTTTCTCCATATCCATGACAACACTTGTTATATTTTTTTCTTTTTTAAAACAACCATTCTTATTGGAAAAAAAAAAATGAAAGTTTGAGATAATTGATTCTAGTTTAAGATTAGAATATGTTATAAACCTCATCAAATTTGTGTGCTTGTAGAATTCACTTGATATAATCTCATGAAACTCATGTTCAATTAAGTTACAAAAAGCCTATTAGGATCTATTGGGGACCTTATTGTATGAAGGCAATCATCAGCCTAGATCACCATTTAAAAGAAGAGACAGAAGTATTTAACCATGAACACAGAACTGGGAGTTTTCCCAAGATGTAGAAATTCCAGTGCTAATACTATCATATGCTTACAAAAACAGATAAGATTTGTCACTATATTATTATAACAGGTAGTTATTCAAAAATGGAAAACTGAAATGTAAGATTCTTTCTAGAAGATCTCCCCTTGGCTATCAAATGGACATCATCTTGCTGTCATTCCAAGGCCATCTCTCCATTCATACATGAGTCTGGTATTTCCCCAAATGCTCAAGTTTTCTTTTACAACTACACCAGCCTATTAAATTAGTGCCAACTCTAAAGCTTTTAGTACAATTTATTCATTGTACACTTCACCTCCAAATACAGTCACCTTCTGAGGTGCTGGGGAATAGGACTTCAACATAAGAATTTGGAGTATACAGTTGAGCCCATGACAGAATCCGTCCAGTAATTCATAGACTGCTACTTTGAACAAGTGTTAAAGATTGTTTTATTCTCCAAAGACAAAATTTATCATGAGAAAAAAAACACCATGAATTTATTTATGACCCCAAACTACCCACTCAATATGATGCCCAGTTTGTAGTCAACAAATTTTAATCACCAGTCATTTTGCATCCATTCATATAAATATCTTTCCAGAGGGGATGTTTGACTTGATTATAAATATGTGGTGATCTGTGAATAGACCACATCTGATATTAAAATCAATGTCTATTCTTTTGTGTGTGAATGTATATGTGTGGGTCTGTGTCAGTTCTATAGGAACTTCTAATTTTGAGACCATTGATGAGTGAGAGCATGATACAAAGAAAAATAAACCACAACCTAAGATTAAAGCATATATATGTATTTATATATGTGTGCATTTTGTAATATACATGCATATATGTGTGTGTATGTACGTATACACACATACATATTTATGTCCCTTATATTTTCAAAGAAGTATCAAAATGGAAAATTAGTAACTTTACATCATAGAACTGGAGAACCTGGCAAATGATGAATCAAATGATGAATGTTATTATCACCAGCAATTTTAAGTTTATATTAGATATTCCATTATATAATGTGATAGGATCACTGTATCTCTGGTTTTCTTTTTAAGAACTCAAAACTAAGTCTAATCATGAGGAAAATGCAAGACAAATCCAAACCAGATGATGATACTCAGTGTAATCTTTGGCCAATAATCCTTAAATCTGACAAGGAAACAAGGAAAGACAGAAACTCTCACACATCAGAGGTGACTGGAGGGATATATCAGTCAAAAGAAATGTGGTATCCTGGACTTGATTCTGACAGAGAGACCATTTTTGGAAGAAGGAAAAACCCAAGTGAAGACTTGAGTTTACATCAAGTAATCAACAATATTGATGTCTTAGATCTGACAAATTAATCATGGTAATATAAGATGATAATAAAGAGAAAAACTGGAGTAGAGTTACACCAGAACTTTGATTTTACTGATGAGCCTTTCCACAATCATGATTAAGAGGTTTCAACATCTTGTATCCCCATAGTTGCATTTATAGACCCAAGGTAGGATAAAATATTTACTCTAGAAAATTCCATTCCTCATGTGCAAAATCTATATTTACATGGATATTATATAATTCTGCTACTCAAATCTATTCACCCTTGTTCTGGAAATATTACCCCTTCCCAATTGTGGGTGGTAACCACATTCTTAAGCATGGAATTGGAGGCTACTTCATTTTCAAATCTAAGAATGGCCATATAATCTAGGCATGGACTAAGCAGTCTAAAACATTACCTTGTGAAGAGGTAAAACATTACCTTGTGAAGAGAGTTAACTCAGGGTAGATAAATGAATAACACAGAAATGGCATACACTCTTCAATTATTTATTTATTTATTTGTTTTGGTACCAGGGATTCAACTCAGGGGTCCTCGACCACTGAGCCACATCTCCAGCCCTATTTTGTATTTTATTTAGAGATAGGGTCTCATTGAGTTGCTCAGCACCTCGCTTTTGTTGAGGCTGGCTCAGCCTCCCTAGCTGCTGGAATTAGAGGTGTACACCACTGTGCCTGCCTTTAATCTTAATCTTAGGAAGAGGAAAGTAAATTTATATTTTTGCTTGAATTGAACTTTAATAAATGTAGTCCTAAAGCTATTTTAAAAAATGCTATGATTAAAGTCAGCCTGAAAGGGACCAATTCTAAGAGAGACCTCCTACAATTATCCCCTGTTATAGGTATGCCCAGGAATGAACTCAGAAGCACTCCACCATTTCCCTCGCCCTGTTATTTTGTATTTTGTTTAAAGACAGGGTCTCACTGAGTTGCTTAGAACCTTGCTTTTGCTGAAGTTGGCTTCGAACTCACTATCCTCCTGTCTCAGCCTCTTGAGCTACTGGGATTACAGGCGTGGCCACCTTGCCTAACTCCCCTCTGTTTCTTAATCACATCCAAAAGACCTGAATTGCAGGAGTATTTTGCCTACTCCTGCTCGAAGTGGTTTTAGTTAAATGTTCATAATTGTCACTTGCAACCAAAAGACCTTGAGGATAAAAAATGTATATAATAATGGACTCTATCCATTATTTGTGTACTTTGTATCTATAAAGTGGATGGCCTTTGACTACTTCTGATCTTTAATTCAAATTGCAGTGAAAACTTTGAACAGCATAAGGTTTAGTGAAAATTATGAAATAAATTTTTAGAAACCTAAAACTATAATTCATATCCAGCCTCTGGAGGTAGATCATGATTGGTCTCAGGTACTGATTTTCAAATATTAGAACACATTGACATTATCTGAACAGCAGTTTAATCATCTTTAGCTCCTTTGCCAGAGTTGTTAATTCAATAGGGTTGGTTTGCACCCAAGAATTTGGATTTCTAACAAATTCTCAAAGATCACACTTTCAGAATCACTGGTCCAGACAGACAATGCTCACTCTTTTTTATATGTATATATATTTTAGTTGTAAATAGATACAATGCCCTTATTTTATTTATTTATTTTATGTGGTGCTGAGGATCCAACCCAGTGCCTCACACATGCCAGGCAAGCACTTTACCACTGAGCTACAGCCCAGCCCCAAACTCACTTTTCCTCCCATTACTCTCTGTGATTCAACTAAAAGCTTTTGAGTTCCAGATATTTACTCTTTTTTTAAGAAAGACAAAGGGAGAATCCCCTTGTTCTATTCTTTTTCTTCCAGGTTTGAAACTTGTAATGAGAAGAATAGAAGTGTTTGAAGTTCATGCACACGTGTGAACATATCCAAGAGAAAGAAAGAAAATTACAAAACTGAAGAATATCAATCCCTTGACTAGCCCGTGATGCTGATTTCCTCAGAGTTCTTGATATAAAAAGTGACTCAACATTGTTACTATTATCTAACCATTAGTCAGGCACTCTGCTAGCTACCTTTAGTTAATTATTCATTTTGAAATACTCCCAGTGCACTATAAATAACATGGGAAAGCATTCTTCAAGTTAGTTAGTTAGTCAATGCAATATATTTTAATTTAGGTAATACAACCCTAAAGCAAAGAGCTGTGGTAACATGGATATATAAAACTTATACTATATGGAGATATACACATAAATGAATATAAACATTTCTTAAGCACAGTGAATACTCAATACATATTTACTGATTTCATGATAAATGATAGCAGTTATTTTATAATGCTTTAATATAAAATAGTTTTATTTATTTAAGCATGAAAAGGATCTTCATTTTTTTATTAATTAAACAGATTGTAAAAAAAGATAAAAATCTCTCTCATTTTGAAATTATACTTTGCTTTTGAGAAATATTTCTCTACCCCAAAGATTTGACATATATTTTTCTTCCACACATCTAAAAATAGTTCAGTAAGGAGAGAAATCTAAGCTTACAGTTTGAAGACATGATGTAATGCATGCTAAAAATATGAAGTAAATGTGTCTTTTCTTGTCATAAGCTATCTATTATTCCACATAGAAGGACATCACCCCAAAGCCCTGAGTCAGCTATATAACAAAGTAAAATAATAAGAAACAAGTCATAAAAATAGTTTTATGGTATTTAATTTTTTCATATGACTCCTTAATATTGTTTGAATGTTCCTATAATTTTGAGTTGTACATGTTCTATTAAACATTTTTTGACTTCTTGGAACACAATAAAATACAATTCTCATTAATAGTTAATTTGCCATATTCTGAATCACCAAGCCCTTGGCAATTAATATAGCATTTCTATATTTCTGTCAATAAAACGAAATCTTACAGTTAATAGATGTAGATAAGGAATATGATTTTATATGAGCAAATAAAATCTGTACATAGTCCAAAACGATCTTGCAAGGAAGAAAAAAAGCCCAAAGTTCAAACTACTATAAGCTTTAAGTTACAGTAATTGCTCCCTTGTTTGCTATGCATGGGCATTATTGTTAAATAATAGCACTTGCTAGTAGTGACTAATAAAGTCAGTTTAAAGAGCAGTGTTCAGCCAAACAAACTATAACCATTTATTCAAAATTAACTGAAGAAAGTCATCACTGTTTAAATGAAATCTCCTTTTTACCTCCCTCATTTTGAAAAGACTAGTAGGAAAATAAATATTTTAAATAAGAGAAAATACTGATTATAATTTATGTTTTAGTCCTTTTTGTTTTACAACATCAAACATTCTTAAAAGTTGACTTTTTTATAACTCAAACCTTACATAATTTCTGGAAGTTTTTAACATTCGAATCAAAAGTATAATTTAGAATTGGGATTTATATATGATTCCAATGAAATAAAACTACTTTTCTTTCTTTTGGATAATTACATGAGACCATAATAATTTTCAGCCTCTACTAGAAAACAAAGCAAAAAATACATTTAGATTCCAGCTCTCTTAGAAATAATTATAATCATACAGGTTAGGATGAGAGCAAACATTCCTTTGGAGTCATCATTGTCTCACCTTTTCCTGAATAAGCAGCATGATCTCATCTAACTCATACAAAGTAGGGGTCTCCAGGGAGGCTGCTAAATTCACCCTCATTCCAATTCTCTGAGAGCCCGTGCTTGTACCTATCGCCAGGCTCCACAACCCTTGTCTGGACCACCAAAGATGAAGATTCACTTAAGGAGCCAGAGTGAAAATAGGCTGATCTGATCCCTACCCGCCATGAAGTAGAAGCTGGAGGGGGGAAAAGTACCAAAATCTAATCACATCTGTTGTTAATACCACACAAAAATAGTACATGAAAACTTAGTTTGGGTACCTCTAAGCTGAGAGTTCAGCCCTTTAACTTTTCCAAGATTCTTCACAAATTTCTCTTTGTTGATCATGACAGCCAGTTTACATATAATACATTAGAGACATGCATAAATGGCAAAATTTATATACTTATTTATATTTCTGCCTACTTACCTGTGCATGTATTTTTCTGCATATTGACTCTATGGATAGATATATGTATATATAATATATATCTGATAAGCATATATGTCATATATATATATCGTTATATCCTTTATATATATGTACATACAATTATATCATTTACAATATGTTATAATATATTGTTATATATAATAATTATGTTATAATATATGTATGAGGAGAGAAAGATTTGGATATATCATATAATATAGGCATAGTTATCTAGATAGCCAATATTCACATCAGATATATGGATATACATGAAGTCTTACACTATATATCTTTTTAAAAAATATTTTTAGTTGTAGATGGACACAATACCTTTATTTTATTTACTTAGTTTTATGTGGTACTGAGGATCAAACTCAGTGCCTCACACATGCTAGGCAAGCACTCTACCACTGAACCACAGTCCCAGCATTATATATCTTATGTAAAGGCTACAGTATACTAAAGAATTGCTTCAGTGAAAGTAAAAAGTTCCTGACCACATTCAATACTTAATGATCACTGGCTTACGGTCTATTTAATACCATCCATGTGCTTCATACCACTTATGTTCAATCACACAACCAATGAGAGGTTGACCAAGAAAGCACAAATCCTTGGTGGCAACCTATGAGGAGTAGTTGAGAAAAAGTAGATAGTAAATTTATCAATAAAGTCAACTTTCCTGTTCATTAATAAAAATAGTAAAACTACAATAACAGGGAGACTATGACAATTCATTAAAATAGCTATACTCAATAATTAATTATAAACACCAGACACTATGATGGAAAAAATTAGGAGTGGGTAATATCATTAGTATTAGTAATTTACTATTAGTATTAGTAATTAGTATTAGTAATTCAATTTTGTTTTTTAGGAAGATCAGTTGTCAAGTCCAGTTCCTTGGAGCTGCTTTAAGAATTCTTCTTAAAGACTGATTTATCCAAAACATTTTGTAAAATACAGATAAATTGGAAAAGGCTTAACATGCACGCACACACACTCACACACACACATACATACACTCAACATATAAATTAAAAATGAAGAGAGTGAAAAGAATAAAGGAATATTGTTAGAAAGGACAAAGTTGGGCCACTTGTCTACTTCAAATAATTACGAGGTCCTGTTTTGATCTATCTAGCATGCATTCTCTGATTATAATCAATAAAACTGACCGGTCTTTGTCACAGTTATGGATACAGCCTGCAGAATTTATCAGTAAATGTAAGGAAAATTTCAGGGTCATAATCACACAATGTACATTTTATAAAATAATATTCTACTAACAAACCTGAGCTGAATTTTAAAATAAACCATACTATTTTCCCCATGGCCAGTGACCTCCCTTGTCTTTTATATAGGCAGTTATTCAAAGGCAAAGAGAAACTTGTGCTTTGATAAATCCAACCCAGCACAAAGAGCTTCCGATTTTTATGCTGGGCCAGAAACTCAGCTTTATATAAGACTGCTTTGTTATTCTGTTTAACGCATTTATTAACTCTTTCCCTTGGAACTCAAAAATTGAAATGGATCTCCATTTGAACAGATTCCTTATCTTAGTCTTTTAAAATGATTGTAAATAGAATTTTATTTGAATAAAAATAATATGCATCTTATAGTAGTTATCACTGTAGTCACAGTGATTATTAAATAAAACTTATCAATCTTACATGCTAAGTGAGTGCCTAGAGATCACACTGACACTCCAACAAAGTTATAATGCATTTTTTCTTATAGCCCTCACCTCATATATTTCCTACTTCCTAAGTTTAACATTTATGAAATTCCTTTTTCCTTTCCAACTGAATTACTATAATTGAAATTTTAATGTATTGTTCCCATTGCATAACTAACATTATTTCCTCTTCCTGATTTCACTTTCTCTCTTGTGGACTACTTTATCATTAGACTCATCTCTTGCTTTCTAGGTGCTCATGTCATTAGATTCATCTAACACTCTATTTACTATTGCAAATTTTGAAATTATTTTAAGCTAGTTTACTTAAAAATCAACTAAAATCAGCCAACTAAATGATTACATATGTATCATTCTTTGGGCATTTTTGATTGATTGGGTGAGGTGGTGCTATGTTGCCCATGCTGTCCTGGATCTTCTGACCCTTCCACCTCAGTCTCCAGAAGAGCTCAGATTATAGGTACACACCACCATGTTTGGTCCATTTTAACTTTAAATTATTATCACTGCTCTGTGTTTATTCTTAGAAATATCACTCCACTAATTACCTACATAGTAAAAGACATAAGTTTCCACATATTGAAACAAGTAAGTTCATCCCTGGAAAACAATTAATTTTGATTCAATTTCAGGCTAGTTTCTATTAGGGTATGATAATCAGACTGTGAAACTTATTCATTACTTCTATCTCCAGTCTCTCTTTTTCTTGGCAGAAAATATTTGGTGGTAAGCAAAAAAAAAAAAAAAAAAGCAGATAATCATTGACAAAAAGATAAATGTTCTTGTGAAACAACTTGTTTTTAAATATTTACATAATCTAAACTTTCCATCTTGATTTTGATTTTCTTATATATCAACTGAATGATTTCTACTTCCAACACCACTTCTGACTGAAACAATTTTCTTTTCAAGAGAGATGGATGGTTCTGTTTCTCCGTAGGATTTTCATTTTTCTTCCCACATTATCAGTTCTGCTTCATTCCACTCTCACACAACAGAACAATGTCCACACTGCCTTGTCCTTTGCTGAGTCCCACAGACCACAGTGATTATGTTCACTTGCTGATTCTCTTCACTGTTCATTTGGCTGTGTTTAATTTCTGTTCATTTTTTGTTTTTCACACACAACCAAATTATAAGATGTTTCTTGGATTCCACATTATAGAAAGACTCAGCAGAGATCCACTGGAGTGGAAAAACTTGCATTGAAATCTCTAGCATTCAAACATATAGAATTCTTACACTCCAGGTGATTTTGCCATTAGAGCAAATGGTTGTAAAAGTCTCAGTAAAGAGTGTCATTAAGTTTTCAAATACATGTTCTTTTTGTGCAGTGTGTTTAAGACACTGTACTTAGCCCATGCACCTATTCATTGAAATGTGGTTATTTCTGCCTTATATGTTTGTCAGCTTGAGGAATCATTCTTAGCCCTAAAGAAAAGTAGGGCTAAGTTTGTAAAGTTTGAGAAGACTGCAATGACTGCAGGTATTACAATGATAAACAGTCAGAGGTAGATCATTTCCTTTGACTTGGATTTTGCAGATAGCTAAAATAGCCAAGAGAGTGGTGGCTAAGAAGGTGAAAAACAAGGGGTCTAACCATAGCAACATAGCACTTTGATAGATTAAAAAAAAAAAAAATATAACTAATTCATAGACTTGAGATTACAAACACACTTGTAAAACATATCCTCTTTTTCACAATTGGCCTAATTTATTTTAGAAGACAGCTTGAAACCTTGATACAATTCTGTTTAACTCCAACATTTCTGTCTTTGAAAGCAAGAAAAAAGAGCTCTATAAAATTTGTATCACTGTAGAAAATGACCTACAATGCCTTAATTCATGTTAATCATCCATGAATTAACTTAAAAGGACTTAAACAAAGATCCAAAAGTTTACAGATGATGTGCTAATTCTAGGCTTATCTTTATCTTTTTAAAGATACACAGATTGGTTTCTTTTCTTTTTGTTCCCTTTTTTGGGGGGAGGTAGGAGTACTGGGTACTGAACCCAGGGACACTTAACCACTGAGCCACATCTCCATCCCTTCTTATTTTTTAATTTTGAGACAGGGTCTTACTAAGTTGATTAGGGTCTCACTAAGTTGTTGAGTCTGGTTTGAATTTGAAATTCTACTACCTCAGCCTCCCAAGTCACTGGGATTACTGGAGTGTGCCATTGCACATGGCATATAGATTGGTTTCTTGGAGAACCATCATATGGATTCTTAGAATGAAATTTCCTACTATTAAACTATCTTATGATAGATATATAAAGCTTTTCATATTAAATTTTTATACTACGTCTCTGATAGCACTTCCTGTAAGGTTGGATGTTCAAAATAAAATTATATGCCTTCTCTATCTCCTGTAGTTTTACATTTCCTTTCCTCTATTCCTAATATCAAAATACAATAAGGTTTATCACAATTGATAAGTGCTCTCACAGGAAGGAGGGAGGGAGATAAAGCAACCAGTGCAACTCATGTGAGATGAATGTGCAATTTATCAGAAGCTGTTGTTGATGTGATTTTGCATTAAAGCCAAATTCTGAAACTTCAACACATTCTTGTTTTATACACATTGATCATCTTTCAAAATAGCAGAGTGGGGAGTAGCTCAGCATCTGCTCAAAAAGCCTTGTTTTCTGTTGGAATACACATTCTTTGTTTAGTTTAGATCTAAGAAGACAGTATCACAGTATAGAAATGTGTAGTTCTCAGTCACTTTCTACAATATTCTTGGAATTTTGCAAGGACAAGGAAGCTCATAAAATCGCATCCTAAACTTTGCCTTCTATATTGCTGGGTCTATAAAAGACTAAATAATAGGACCTGGAATTGTATACAAGGGAAAAAAAGCAAGGATGACTTGGAGCCCCAAAAACAAGTTGGAGAGACATGGGACAAATGGAAATCAGCTGATGGGGTTGCTTAGTGTCACCCGAGTTGGGAGACGTAAGGCAAGTCTATTCCTCAACCTCTGACTTGCTCCAGAAAGTAGAACAGGACTCTCGTAGACTTTTTAACCTAAGTATTTGCTAGAATATCTAGCCGCCTACTCAGGTGGAATTATATCATGTTCACTACAGACTCTAACATTTTCCCGAAGGGTTTTCAGAAGCTAAACATAAAGTTAAATATTTTTTTATCCTAATGTTACAGAGCAAGGGGCCTGTCCTGGAGCCTAGGCAACTTTGGAGGTCCTTGTTAACCAGTTCTTGTAGCTCTTGTAGCTACTGGAAGAGTTTGAAGGAAGGCAGCAATCAAAAGTTTAATACAAGGAGTGAGACATGAGGATGACACACAGCATAGGAACTGCATGGACCACCCGAAGAGAACAGTGCCGAGCTCAGAGCTGGAATTGTTAAGAAAATTCAACCCCCTTGTCCACGCCTCAATTACTCATACCCCATGAATCCATTTATTACCCTTTGGATAAATCTCAGCAAACTTTCCTTGTGAAGATCTTGATGTCCTGGTTCAAGAATGGTTGGGCAGTTGTGATAAAGGAATGTCCTGGAGACCTGGTTACAAGGTATAGTGATGTCCTGGTTTAGAAACAATAGTTTCCCTTTAGGAGTTATAAATCACTCTCACTGTGGGAAATTCTGACCTACTAGGCCCCATTTTTATTGTCCGCTTCAATAAAATTCCCCCATGACTTTAAATAATAAGTCCCACAAGGAATTATAATTACCTACAACTTGGGAAAGGCTGGGCATTACAGCTCTCATTCTCCAAATGCTTGCCTATTATATCAGTAAGGTTCCCTGCAAATTTAGTTTTATTATTAATGGATTCTTCTTAATGCATATGCCCCATGTCTGCCATTCATTGTACTTTTCCTACCCTCCTGTTCATAGCTAACTAACCAACTAATACTGCTTTTATTATAAAAATGCTTCCTGAAGTTAAAGATGATAATTCCAAGGAATTCTGGATTCCAGGGAAATATCAGAACATAAGATGTCACTTTGTATAATTAAATTTAGAGAAGAAAGTATCAACTCTAATTTCTAAAAATCTGAGAGTTGAATTTATCATTCAAACATTTCAGAAGGAAGTGAATTTCTTCTTTCATTACAAGCATTCATTTACATTCTGAGGAATTCTATAAACATACATGCCCTCCTTCTTCCTCCAAAACTATAATTGAAAAATAAAAGGAAACTGCTGGAAGTACAGCTGTAGATAGGACTGTGTTCATCAGCCAGGTGGACATAAGAGCCAAAGCTTTCAGCAGCCAGCTGCAATTGCTTTTTCCTCTGGCATTTATGTTAAAGCATGTGATTTTCAACTTTATATACATGAAAATTTTATTAGCACCAGAATGATTTATCTTTCACTTAGAGGAAGTCCTGACTTATGACCACGCTTGAATATTCTACATTTTGTTTTGCTTTCCAAACTGAAAGTTATTACCAGGACACATTTATTGAAACCTCACAGGGTGCAGCTTGGCCTCTGAAAGGTGCAATTACATATGGTACCACTTGGAGGTCCTGCAGAAAGTAAATTAGAAAGCAGGGGACAAATTATACAGATGAAGTACAGTTATTTTATATTAAATGAAATAAAATGAAACACTAGGTGTGAGTAGAAGTAACTATTCTCTTTTGAAGCAGTTATTGCATTCTATATTACTACTTTTTTCTTGTTTCTTAATTTGTAAATCAAATGCAAGATTTCTAAATGCAGGTAATGGAAAAGTTTGTAGAAAAAATAGATAGATTTTTAAAAACAGACAAAACTCTCACTGTTTACCATTTTACTTGAAGGACTAGCTGTTTCCAGGTGTTTTGTATATGTACCAACAATTAGTTACCAGAGCGGCTAAAGAAGGTTAAGCCAGTAAGAGACGCAATAGACAATGAATGAACACAAGAAATGTATTTTTCATTAACCAGCAATCACACATCAATTGTACACAAGCCTGAATCACCTGACATGTTTTCATAATGGAAATGAAGTGATTCTTAGTTTGCCAGTGTGATGCCCTGGCAGAAGTATAGAGGGTAAACTTGTAGCATGAGGCTAACTCGCTCCCCAAAGGGAGCCTCTGCTCTGTGTCCAGAAATAAGTGGGTTGGAAAAGGGGAGACGAATTGCCCATAAACCATCTAGGTCTCTAAGGAGATGAAAATGGAACAAGATTTCAATGTGGTAACTCCTCTGAAATCAGAAATTTATAGAAAACATTTAATCAAGTTTATATTGTATAATTTTTTATTTGTTTATAACTATATTATGGGCTTACTAATCTTTCTCTTCTCTATTTTCCACTCCTCTATCATCTTTCTCTCCTGTCTTCAAACAAATTAAAAAAAAAAAAAAAAACTAAAAGAAATTCTGAAATGTGTTTGGTTTTCCTTGAATTATCCAACCCAAATCTTCCTTCTCTTTGTGCTTCATTGCCTTCTGAGCTTCATTGTTGGTAATATCCACAGGGCACTATGATAAAATAATAACCTCATCATTTTGTCATTCTTGGAACAAAATCTTAGGTTCCTTGTTCCCATTCTTGATTAACCCCACTTCTTTATCCCAGGGACACACAAAAATTCATCACGGATTGTGTTTTTAGATCCTAAAAGTCAGCAATTTCACCTCATTTCACTGTTCCTCTAAAATATTTTTAAAAACCTTTATTATTTTGTCTGAAATAATTTTTAAAAAGTACTCTAGCTGGAATCTTCATCTTAATCTAAGATTCATTAAAATGTATTACCTAACATCTATCAGCAAAAGGGCCTTAGTTTTTAATGGCAAATTATCTTGGTGCCTTTTAAACCAAGTTATCTTATTTTTTACTTAACTGTTTTCCTTGTTCACATTCCTCATTTTTTGTTTTCCATTTTCCAAATTCTAATTCTCAGTATCTTAAAAGATATATTTAGTATACTCTGCCTAAAGTTTCAAAATTTGGTTTTATGTATTTCAATCATGTGTGAATTTATATTCAACACTATTATGTTGTTATTCAGATATATTCAATTACAAACAATAATTGCTTGATTATATCTAATCGTGATTTACTTCACTATGTAGATTTTTTCCAGGTATACCATAGTCTCCTCAGGCAAGAGATCTGTTATAGATGGGACAAAATAAGAGTACAAATTAAAACAATATATCATACTTTCTTATATACAACAAAGGTTTCTAGAAACACTCTTTCAATTTATTAAAATTTACCACATTGTTTTGTATTGCTATTATACACAATCATGAATAATGTTTAAATGCAATCTTTAATCTTCTTTTAGATTTCCTTTCTCTAAAGCCCAATTCTTGATCTTGAGAGCTAAGAGTCTGCTTCTTTTCAGAATGGAAATTTATTTTCTTTGTGTTATCAGTGCTGTGTAATGATCTTAGTTTTGACCCCTTGTTGATATATTTACAGTCATTAAGAAAAGTAAATTAAGTCATATTATAATTACCATCAAAAGAAGAATATGATAAAATCACTCTCATGTGTTGAAAAGCTTAACTTTTAAAATTTAATATATGTTGATCAGAGAAGTTTTATGTAGAGATTTCATAAATTTTTATAAATTAATAAATGAAAATAAAGAAAAAACTCCCTCTTTCAGAAAGTAAAACTATGTTTAATTTTTTGCCACATGGAATTGAATTCAGGACAATCCTGGTATCTAAAGATAATCTGTAACTTTAAAAAGACCCTGAAAATAAATACTAAGTCATGACCAAAATTATATACTGAATAATTAAAGGAGTAAAGTGGTATATTTGAATGAAACATTGTTATGAAAAAATAAATTAAAATCTATGAGACTGATTTTATTTAATACCTATGTTATAGAATTTTGTTTACATTAGAAAACATTATTTTGTGGAATGGAAACTACACTAAGGCAATGCTGATTTCCTTCTGGATAAGGGAAGTAGGTAGAGATTTTAGCTCTTCTTAACTTCTTAAAATTATTAATGATGCAGATGCATAAAGAATATTAATATTCTTTTTAAAAACTTGTTTCAAGGTTTATTGAAGTATAATTGATGAATAAAACTGTATGTAATTAAAGGGTGCCACGTGATTAGACACATTCAATAAAGGTAATAGGAATAGTGTGTGATGGTGAATTTTGTTTGCACCTTGGCTGGGCCACAGTGCCCAGATATGTGATCAAATTTGTTAATGTGAGGGTAATTTTGGATGAGATTAACATTTTAAAATGGTGAAGTTTGAGTAAATATACATAGGGATGAATCTTATTCAACCCTAGCAGACCAACATTGAGCTCACCTTTTTAGAGGGAATTCTGCAGCAGACCCATTTGGCTTAACCTGGAGCATGAACTACCCTGGATCTCCAGCCTGTCAGCCCACACTGCAGAATTTGAACTTACCAACCTTCATAATCATGTGAGCCTCTTGTGAAAAACTGACATCTCTCTCACACATTCAGATGCTATTGGTTCTTTTTCTCTAGGCAACCCTGGCAACTGTGAAATATAAATATATATTGGATAATTTAGATAAAATATTGTAAGTGCTATCATAAGTAAAGTACTATTGAATTTTTTCTCTAACCACAAAAAAGGAAAATTATGTTTCTCTCAATTGAAAAAAAGTCAAAATTCAATAATTCATGACAAAAACTCTTAGCAAACTAAACATAGAACACTTCCTCAATTTGATAAATACTCTATATGATAAGCACAATTGTTAATACCATATTTAATGGTGAAATATTGAACTTTTAGTGCTGAGAAAAAATGATTTTATCTCTTCTTTGACAACTCTTTTCAATATTGTTCTAAAATTCAATCCAATGAGACAAGAAAAAAGACTAAAATCCATACATTTTGAAAAGTAGAAAAATTATCTCTATCTCAAACAATATGATTTTCTCCCTCTCTCTTTCTCTCCATATATATGACATATATACCTTTAATAACCTGTGAATTATACATACATGCACACTATATATATATATATATATGTATATACACATATAAATACATACATACATATATATGGAACCTTCTAAGAACTACAGAACAAGAAACTTTTTAAAAGTGGAATAACAAAACATAAAAATCAAATTTTTTTATAAACCATCATTAAATTACAGAATTTTAAAAACCTCATATACAACAACATCAAACAAAATTCTTAGAAATATATTATTAATTATGTGTAGGATTTGACATGTAAATTACAAAACATTTCTGAGCTAATGTAAGATAAGCTAAATAAATCCAGTGTTACATCATGTTTATAGATATGTATCATGTTAGAAGAAAGACTATGAGGATGTTCTCTGTAGATATTTAAATTTGTCACCACCAAAATTTCACCATGCTTTTCACATAGAAATTGGCAAGCTCATTATAAAGTTTGTACAGAAATCAAAAAATATAGCATGGGAATGACATTTTTAAAAGGTCAACACATTTGTATAGTTTAACTATTAGACATATATATTTGATTTAAAGCTATAACAATGAAGAGATGGAATCTTGGATTAAAGGTAAACATATAGATAACTGAACATATTACTGAGTCCAGAAACAGATGCACCCTTATATGATGGATTGTTTTTTGAACTGGGGAAAAATTCACTTCAACAAATCATGCTGGTATGAATGGATAGCCATATGAATGAAAGTGAACCCAACTCTGCAGACACCATATGTATCATACCATTTCCATATACAAAAACATAATCAAACATATCATCAATTTAAATGTAATTATAAAACTATAAAGGGACCAGAAGAAAACAATGTAAACAGTCTCATTGAGTTAGACAAAGAAATAAGACAAAGAAAGAAGAACAACAGAAGAAAAATGATTAATTTGATTTTGCAAAAAATAAAATGGTACCATTATTATGTATTATGCATTCCAGAAGCCTAATATGACCAAAGGAAATAAAAACTTATGATATTTTAGCACCTATACTAGTCTGCTTTTTCCTCAACTATTAAATTTATTTTGGGAATAATGCGATGAATCCATGGGGTTGGGAACCCCTTCTACAGTTTTATAGGAACAACATTCAGATTTTACCCTTCTTCCCTCTTGTGGTCATGATTGCACAGATTTTGCATTTAGATGTTAATTATGAGGTCTCCTATTCTTAGAAACAGGCCCACCTATCCCTCACTTAGCTTTTACTCATGTCAGAAATATTCTGAATGGGGACACTTCATCCAATAACTTTGTCAAATCAGTCTCTCTTGGTCTCTAGAGTTCTATCTCAATCTTTGATTAAAGTAAAATAGACAATAAAAATTTAAAACCTACAAAAATAATACCCAGCAGACATTTTCCAATTTAATCTACTCAAAAACCACCTAAGATTTTTATTTTGAGATCTCAAAGATCTAACAAAATTCTGGCATGGTGTGCACTGGAAATTACTAAATTGACAGAACTAATAGACTAAAATAACTAAAATTTTCTACACCGAGAATAGAAGACAAAAGTGGGCTTTGTCCTGCTTTCCCTAATGCATCACTGTAATTTGTCAGAGAATGCTCAAAACATTAATTCTCTTTTTTCTCCCTCAAACACAAGATTTCAATAGATAATACCATAAGGTGTCAGAGTTAGTTATATGACAAATTAAGAGTTGGGAAAACTCATTCCAATTCTCTTTATCCTATCATACTAGCTGAACCACCTTAATACAAAGCCATTAAACTTATCTGTCTCTGACTAGTGGACAAAGAAAGAGGTAGCATCAACGCTCATAATTCTACTAAAAGTAATGGCCTTTGTACCCACATAGGATAGTTTCCTAGTCTGAATAGGATCCTTCCCTAGTAAAGGATATTACTGAAAATTTAAAGAGATAGTGGTTACTTCCTGAGAGTTATGCTTGATAGTTTATGAGCTCCAAAATGAAGTTAATCCAAGTGCTGGGGCCTCAGGATGTTAAAGAAAAGAATAGGTTGTATCAAATATGGACCCACCCATTCCTATGGTCTTACAAGTCACCATCTGCTCCTTAATGATCTGTGTGCCCCAGGAGTTGAAGGCTTGGTCTGACTGCCTATACAGTCTTGAATTAGAACTGGGAGCTCATTTCTCATTTTCCCAGCAGATATATCTTGCTTGCTGATATGAAGTCTCCTACTTCGGGACTTGTAGTTTGTATTGCACACATTTTTACATTATTGAGATCTAGCATAAAATTGTTACTTTCAATATAAAAGAACTTGTACATTATTTTGCATTTCTGAACTTTGGAGTAAAATAAAAACAGAAAAATTTAAGCAATTTCCTGTAAGTTGATACCACCTAGAGGTTTTAAAGCTCACATCAGTTCCCATTCCAAATTTAGTGGAGACATAATGTCCCAGCACACATGCTCTGGGGCACGACTTTATTTCTTCTAAGAAAGTTGGGGTGGAGAAGAAAAATATGTCTCTCTTATTCTTTCTGTCCTAATTAAATAAAAAAAAAATCTTCAAATATTCCAAGGTTCATGTCATCCACGTTCTCATTTTTCTATTTTATGTCTAATCATATATAAGGAATTATAGCAGACCAAATATGTTTTTTAAAACTTTTATCAGTACATGTTAATTATACAGAATAGTGGGTTTCATTCTGGCATATTACTACATGCACATAATATAATTTGATTTATTTCTATCCCCAGTATCTTCCTTTCTCTCCTCTCCTCCGCCCACCATCCCCTTCCTCTACCCTAATGGTATCCCTTTCATTTTCTTGAAATCCCTCTTTTTCTTTTTCAGTTTTGCTTCTAGATTCTATGTATAGAAAACACATGGCCCTTGTCTTTTTGAGTTTGGTTTATTTCACTTAACATGTTGTTCTACTTGTTCATCCATTTTCCTGAAAATGATATGACTTTGTTGTCTATGGATGATTAAAATTAATACCACATTTTCTTTTACATTCATCTATTGACAGGTGCCAAGGCTGGTTCGATAACTTGGATATTTTGAATTGTGTTGCTATAACTATGGGAATATATATATCCCTAAAATATACTTGCTTTAATTTTTTGGGATAAATACTGAGGAATGGCATAGCTGGATCATAATAGCAGTTTCATTATTAGTTTTTGGAGAAACCTCCATACTCATTTCCAAATGGAATAGCATCAAATTAAAAAACTGCACAGCACAAGAAACAACATGAAGAAGGGAACTTGCAGAAGAGAAAATTTTTGCCAGTACTTTTCCAAGACAGGATCAATATCCAGAGTATGTGAAGGACTCAAAAACTCAACATCAAAATAATGAATAACCCATTCAATAAATGGGTAAATAAACTAAACACACTCTTCTCAAAAGAAGAAATGCAAGTGTTCAACAATTATATGATAAAATATTGAACATCTTTAGCCACCAGGAAAATGCAAGTAAAAGCTACACTAAGCTTCCATGTCATTCCAGTCAGAATGGCTATCACCAAGAACAAAAATAATAAATGCTGGCAAGGAGGAGGGATAAAGGAATGCTTATACATGGGGTTGGTAGAATGTAAATTAGTATGGACCACATATGTTAAGACAATTAGCAAATACTGCTGGCAGCAAGTTACATGTAATGATTGTGGTTGTTGTACCACTCTACAAACAGTGTAAATGACTCCCCATATTTCATAATAATAAAACTGAGGCTTAAATAAGTCAAGCAATTTACCCAAGATCACACAGGAAAGGGCAAAAAACAAAATTAAATTCCTGTTTATCTGATTCCAGAGCCCACATTTAAATAAATTTTAAAAATTATTTATTTATTTTTGGTACTGGATAGAATATTGAGGTTGAACCGGGGGTGCTTAACCATTGAGATGCATCTTCATTCCTTTGTACAAATATTTTATTTAGAGACAGGGTCTTGCAGAGTTGCTTAGAGCCTTGCTCAGTGCTGAGGTTGACTTTGAACTTGTGGTTCTCCTGCTTCAGCCTCTTGAGCCAATAGGATTATAGGCATGCCCCACTGTGCCCAGTCCAGAGCCCACTTTTGTAAAAATAACACCACATTTTCTAAATGTTATAGGATTCAACACAGAACATTTTACTTTGGTTATTAACAGTCTAATTTGGGTCACCTACATATGGCATTTGTAGAATATTTAACCTTACATTAAAGAGAGCTACCTCTCTTTTGAGATAATTATCACTTTTTAATAGGGGAATATGTAAATTTCTAAAAATCACTATTGATGTAAAGTGTGTATTACACAGATACTACATTTATTGCAAGTATACACTTTATTATATAAGCAGTTGTAGCATTACTTATGTATTAATTTATTCACCTGGGATTTAGATTCATGAATCCCACTCTAATTAATGATTTTTTACCAGCTCTGTAGTAAGACTCTTGCTAAGAATTTGTACTGTTTCTCCATGCTATTTTTTAAAAGATTACTTTAATTTAATGATCTGAGTATTATAATGGAATTCAGGAAATTAGGTAGTTCTCTTGAGTTCCATTATGAAATTTCCCCTTAAAAAATGAGGTAGATCAGTTCAAATGTCTTGAACACTAAGAAATTTAAGTTGCAAAATATGGGAGCTTCATGCATGCATGTCTTAAAGTCAATTCTAAATAACATCATGTTGTTAATTTAGAAGCCTGTATAAAATTATGAATTTCTCAGATAAAACTAAAATTGCCCAAGTAGTTGTTTGGTGAAACTCTGATGTTAACTGATTATTCTATTTTAGGATTTGAAAATGAATACTAAAGTTCTAAGGAATCTCCTAGAAGGGAATCTAATCCCTGAATGCCCTCTAAATATTTTGCTCATTTGTTAATATCCTTCCTGTGGACACTTTAAATTATCTATTAAATAGTTCTATACTATCTAGTCAAAAAGTAATTGCAGTTATTTCTTTTCTTTGAAGAGAATAATTATTTGATTTTTATAATTAAAGGATTTATTTCCCATGTTAATTGCATTCACACAACTTTACTTCAAATAATTTACAAGAACATTGGTTTATTCATTTTAACAACCTACAAGTAGCCAGAAGTTAATAATTCTGAGAAAACTGAAGTCAAATTTATGTACATTGTTACTTGAGGCTATGCAACAAAAACATTTTTACATTTATTTCTTCTGAACTTGTTTTATTTGCTAGATTATAAGATTAGTTACAATTGTTTTATCCTTTTCTAATTTTTTTATATAATTAAATAATTACGCTTCTTTCTTTCCAAGCTCATTGATTGTCACCATTGGTATCTGACACAAACCCAAAAGCCCTTATTGGGGAATTTAAGGTGTTCATTCCCTGAGCACAAGACCAAATGTTGAGTAGATGTTTTCCTTGCAAAAAAGAAATGTTTAGAACCTCTGCAAAGAGCAAATGTTCAAAAGTAAAATTTGATAAATAAACAAGTTCAAAGTCTTGTGAGCTTAGTAGGAATTTAGAAAAGGAAATCCTGGTTTTCTAGCAAGGAGAGATTATGACTTCACTAATGCAGGTATTTCCTAACTGATGACATATTTTTCATGTAGCTAATATCATTGAAGAAATCCATAGAATCTATCTGATTGCTTTCAACAAAGGACTATATTATATGATTCAATAGACAGGAACTGTACTAGAACATTAAAATTCATCCATCTCCTATGCCCCTGAGAACTATGGATTTTCATATTGTAATGATTAATTCTACATATCAAATTGACGAGGCTAAGAGATGCCAGATAACTGGTAAAGCATTATTCCTGAGGGTGTCTGTGAAGGGGTTTCCTAACTAGATTAGCATTTGAATCAATGGATCTACTATAGGAGATCTGCCTTCACATATGTGGGTGAACATCATTCAATCTACAAGGAACCAAATAGAGCAAAAGGCAAAGGAAAGTTGAATTCATTCTCTCTTCTGGAGCTGAAACGTTCATCTTCTCTCTGGGATTTTAGACCTTCAGTGTTTCAGGACTTCAGACTATGGGATTTATATCAGCAGTCCCTTCAATTTTTAGGACTTCTTCCTGGACATGAGAGTTATGCCATTAGCCCCTCCACTTCTCAGGCCTTTGGTCTTGGCCTGAATTATGCCACTGGTTTTCCTGGTTATCCAGCTTGCCAATGGCAGGTCAAAGACTTCTTATCCTTAATAATTGCATGAGTCAATTTCAGAATAAATCCTCTATTATATACCTGTATATGTTCTTTTGGTTCTGATTCTCTGGAAGACCTTGATTGATCTATCTATCTATCTATCTATCTATCTATCTATCTATCTATCAAAATGGTTTGGAGGCAAAAGAAAATATTTCATACAAATTGAAGAGCTTAATTAATTGGAATCTTCATGGAAGAAAAGATCACATACAAGTACAAAAGTGTCACATTAATAAGGGGGAAAGTGATGCATTTAACACCCAGAAAATCATCTTCAGATCGTACAAATTTCAAATTATGGGTAATATAACAATTACACATATACTCTTTTAAGTTTCATAAATTAGCTTTCTTACATGATATTATTTTAAATGTTGTAAAACTGAAGTTCAAACATTCTAGTATTATCACTCAAACATTTAGGTTTCAAAAAGCTAAAATCAGGAAAGAATGAAAATACTTCATAACCACAGCCTGATTGTCGCAAACACCTCATGTAAGTGGAACCATGCTGTGTTTGTCTTTCTGTGATCCTCATATTTCATTTACATAAAACCCTCCAAATCATTCTATGTAGCCTCAACTGAGAGGAGTTCATTCTTTCTTATTTCTGAATCATATTCCATTTTTTATATATACCATATTTTGAAACTTTTTAAATTGATGCATAAAGTAGGTACATATTAGTGGTTTCATTTGATACACCAATATATTTATACATTGGGTGATGATCAAATCAGAATTAAGTGTACCTATCAACTGAAATATTCATCATTTCTTTATGTAAACACTTTCCAAAATTCTTTCGTCCAGCAATTTTGAAATGTACGATGCATTATCATTATCTATTGTTACTATGCTGACTGGGCAGTAGCATACCAGAACTGCTCACTCCGTCCAACTATAACATGATGCACATTAATCACTATTATACTGTCAACTTCCATGTGATCAGTTTTGTACTTTTTTACTCTTCTTACTTTTACTTTTTTAAATTTTTTTTATTTTTTACTCTTTTTATTTTTATACTCACCTTTATATTGACCACTATTATACTCTCAACTTTCATGGAATTGATTTTTTTTTTAGATTACACTTATGAGTGAGATTAGGCAGACTTGTCCTTATGTGCCTGGCTTATTTCACTTAACATAAATGTCTCCAGCTCTACCCGCATTTTTGCAAATGATGAGAATTTATTCTTTTTATGATCCTTTTAATGTTTTTAGAGTATTCCACTGAATATATGTAAATTTTTTCTTAACTATTTATCCATTGATACATACTTGGCATGTTTCCATTTCTTGGTGATTTTGAGCATTGCTCCAATAAACATATAAAGATGTCTCCCTGATTTATTGATTTCATTACCTTGGAATATATACCAAAATGTTCGATTATTGGATCCTATGTCAGACCTATTTTTAATTTAGAGGGGAAGGCCCCATACTGTTTTCCACAAAGACTGAACTAATGTACATTCCCACATACTGTGTGAAAGTGTTCATTTTTCTCCATTGTTGTCATATGTCTTTTTTAAAAATAATCATTTTTACTGGAAACAGGTGATATCTCACCATGGTTTTGATTTACATTTCCCTGATGTTTAGTGATATTGAGCATTTTTTCATATACCTATTGGCCATTTGTTTGTGTTCTTTTGAAAAATGTCCGTTTAAATGTATTGTCTATTTTTCAACATTTTGTTTTTTGTTGTTGTTGTTGCATAATTTGGGTTCCTTAAATATTCTATTGATTTACCCCTTGTCCGGTGTATGATTTGCAAATACACTTTCCCATTATTTAGGTTGTTCCTTCACTTTGTCAATTATTTCTTTTTGATGTGCAGAGGTTTTAAAATTGATTTAATCCCATTTCTCTGAAGGTAGTAAGGTGAATGAATTGATATTTCTGTGGTAATTAGATTTCTTGAGATTCTTCCTCTATCTCCATGGACCACATTTTATTTATCTATTTATATGCTATCAGACACTTTGTTTGTTTCCATATCTTGGCTATTTTGAATAATGCTGCAATAAACATAGAAGTGAGCATATAACTTAGAGATCCCAACTTCAATTTTTTAGGAAAAGTATTCATATGTGAGATTCTGGAAATCATATGATACTTCCATTTTTAATTTTTTGAGGAAACTTCATGAGCTCCAATCATCATGAAGCCCCTCTATCTCCAACTCTCTGACCCACTCTGCAGATTTTGGAATTATCACCTTTCCTCAAAAATAATAAAAAAATCTTTTCCTGCATGTGTACAAAAATATACACAGAGACATGTATACATACCTCTGTACACATACACACATACACTTTATTGATTCTGTTTCTCTGGAGAACACTAGGAATGCAGAGACACTGGGTGGAGAACATGATTATTTATCAGTATCAGGAGGGATTTCACATAATATAACTGATTCTATATTAAGGGTTTTTTGAGAGATCCAAATCTTTATATTAAAATTAAAGGCTGACAGTTTTTGCCTTCGTAAGAGAAAGACAGTAAAAACTGATATATCAGTACAAATTTTTTAAGTTGTTAACTGGCTACTCAAAGAGCAAAATTTAAAGCAGAAATGTTTACAAAATTGGTGTGGGCATTTTTCAATTTGTGTGATGTTTTAGTTGGTTTAGATAAATAAATTCTAGAGATCTGCTGTGTCATGTATTTGCTATAATTAACAATATGGTATTGTACATGTATATGTGTGTGTGTGTGATTAAAGGAAAATAATTGATGCTAATTCCAGTAGAGTTGATACTAGAAACCAATAGAAAACGCTTCATTTACTTATAAGTATATTGAGGCATAATTGACATGTAAAAGTAGACATATTTAATGTGTTTAATTAGAGTTTAGACAAATGCAAACACCCATGGTACCATCACTAAAATCAAGGTAATAGAACACCTTCCAACGTTTTTGTGGTCTTTTATATGTCCCTATTTTGTGTTTGTGTGTCTGTTAATAGAGAAAAAATTGGAAGAAATGTGTTCTTACTCCTCATATCTCTCTCTATAAATTTATGCAAACTATGCCTATGGAATTATTGTTTTTAAATGGTTTTCTTTCTTTCTTTTTTTTTTTTTAGTTGTTGATAGACCTTTACTTTATTTATTTATTTATATGCAGTGATGAGAATTGAACCCAGTACCTCACACATGCTAGGCAAGCACCCTACCTCTGAGCTACAATCCCAGCCCTGCCTGTGGAATTATAAACCCAAAGACACCCTGTGTATCTTGCATAAGGCTTATATGCGTTGGTTACCCATTCAACCCCTGTGTACTTCAAGGTGTCATCACATCAATATCAGCTCCCCTAACACTAACTGATGTCTCCTCAAGAGCAGAGTGTGGGAGGTAGTCCCTTGATCTGGCACTGGCTTCTAGAAAATTGAGGTATTGGCCTCTAGGAAAACCATAATAAATTATTTTCTAATTGAACCACATCGACTGCAGCAAAAATTGCAATGAGAGGATAAAATTATAACTCAGAGAGTAACCGTACTCTGCATGCCATGAATGTGAACTTCGGACTTGGATTGACAGCAATTATTGGTTCTAAATTCACTTGAGTTAAAACATATAGCCTGTTATTCTGCTTTCGTCTTGCACTGCCAAACAAAAGCTGAATCGTTTCCTCCAGAGAAGTACAGAAAACAAACTAGAATAGGAGAACAAGAATGAATTTGTAACAAGTGAAACATGCTACCTGTCTAAGGAAGCAAAAGCTCTCTCCTAATTTTTTTTTTTTTTTTTTTTTTTATAATTAGAAACCTATAGGGGGAAAAAAAAAATCAAACCAGAAGTCAGGTAAGCACCCAGGGCTCTTTTATTGCACTATGCCCAAATTAACTCAAACACCTCAAAGCAGCATGTTGCAGAAACCAAGTATTATCCCTTCTAAGAAGAATGTTGGCTTTAGTTTTTAAGGTTTCTACATTTTCTAAATGCATTTATTTGCAATTTTGTACAAAATCATGACTTCGTAAATATTTGATTAACATGTCTTACAAAATTAAGTTGTATACAAATTTATGACCAATTACTACAATAAAAATGGACATTTAATTCAGTGTTTTTTTCTGAATGGCTTTCAGTTAAAATAACTTCATGTCAACTATTAAACTGAAATAGTATTTGAAACATTATTTTGTGTTACCCTTTTCTGTTGATGATGGGTTTTTTATTAAGAAATGACTTTTTACATGGGTATAATCTCCCAGGGAACTGAAGAACCGTATCATCATAAAATTCTTAACAAAATCACCATATCTGAAGTAAAAAGGGAACAGTCAGTATTAACAAAAAAAGTAGGTCAATCTTTTGCATAAATTTGATAGAACACTGCATTATAATTTTATGCTAGTGATTAATTGTGGATTATCTTGAAACGGGTAGGATAAAAATAATGAGTCTGACCAGGGGTAAGGCTCAGAAGTAGAGAGCCTAACTTAGCATACACAAACAAGTCCCTGGTTCTGTGTTCACCATGCACACACATGCATACACACACAACAGTCAATTATCCAAGAATGTAACACATAATCATAGAATTTATAATGCAGGTCTAAATATTAGAAAGTATCTCTGGTTTTGTTATAGTTTACTGTGTACATGGAACAAATTATTATATTCCAGGTTCACATTTACCTCTGTTTCACCTGACAGAAGTAATAACTTCCAGTATTTTATTCGAAAAGGCTGGAATTTATATACACACATTGCGATCGAACCCCTGAGGCTGACACCAGAGGATTTCAGGAGAACACTGACATTTAATGCTGCCGTGGATTTTTTCCCCAGCAGAAGTAGTGTTTAAGTGGGTCATGGCCCAAAGGTATTGAACTTCTTCCCTTGCTGACAGCTATTTACCAGAGCACAGTCAAGTAAAGGAAGAAGAGGATTAAGAAGCTCCAATTGATCAGAAAATAGCATTCAAAGTTGAAACCTGACTCTACTCCCAGAACTCAGCTTTTGAAAATCTTTTAGCAAAACCATTGTCAAGGGATGGCATAATCGCAGAATGAAATAAGAAGATTTAAAATTCTTAAGCAGACAAAAATGCATTGCAGTTCGAAGTTTTCAAGGCTCATAGGAAATAGCCATGTGAAACTGAATCACAGAGAATCGTCATTGATCCTTTCAACCTATGACAAAAGATTTCAGAAGAAAATAGATCTTTCCATTATGCAACCTCAGATGGAATATGTATGTTACAAAAAGGTAAAATAATGGAATGTGCATTTCTATTTCAAGTGATGAGTCCTACAAGCAATAAAAATATGAAGCTAAGATTATTTTCATTAACCTGAAAACTGAAGCACATTGTATATCTAAGATGCAAAAATGTATATTGAATGAGTTATATTCTATCGCCATTTATTCTTTTGAACTTGTCATTCAATCAATTGCTTCTTCAAGTTTAAAATGAGATGTTATATTCAAGTGATGGAAACATGAAGAGTAAATTAAGGAAAAACAAGTCTGCATCTTATAAATGATACAGGTATTTTTCTACTTCTAATTGAAAGACTGTTCTTGTATGGATTTGCATTTTTGTTTGTTTTCAAAAGATTGTTGAGTTTACTGGATCGCCTCAAGGAGCAGAACTTTCTGATTAAATTGTCCATGAAATGAGGTGAGAGTGTTTCAAGGGTTACAATGAGGGGATCAGGTTTCTCACTGCTAAAATATGCATGATTTTGAAAGATTTTTTTAAAAAGAAATGACGATAGCAGGAAGAGATAGGTATTGAGTGTTAAGAGTGTGGGGGTGGTTTCTAAACATTTTACATGACTTAATTCAAGATGCAAACACCTGTGGAAAGTGTTTCAATTAGTATTCTCATTTTAAAAAAGAAGAAATTGTCCCAACAAAAAGTTTAATAATTTTACCATTATCACATAATCAGGGAAACAACAATGTCAGAAATTATACTCAAGGATATTAAGTCTTGATTTACAGAGTAAAAATGAGAAAAGGAAGACACCTTCTTTCCCCTACCTGCTGGTAGGACAGAGGGTAATAAGGAGACACCTGTACATATACTGTCTTGATAAGGACCACAACTCTGGGCCACTACCTACCTCTAAAATGAATTAACAACCCCATCTCATAAAATTGCTATATGCATTAAGTAAGACTGAATGTGTGGAAGGTTGTTTTGTGAGCTATTAAATTCTGTATTTTATATAGAAGTTATTTTACATGAAAATATATTTTCAAAACCTTGTGATATAAAGACATTATCCACTTGAGAAATATTAATCTCCTCTCTTTTCCCATGTGAAAGAAAAAAGAAAATGTGTTAGTCAAATTTTCATCGCTGTGACCAAAATACTCAACGAGACCAATTTAGAGGAAGAAAAGTTTATTTGGGTTCACAGTTTTAGAGTTCTCGATGCACAAACACCATTGCTCTGGGTTCAAGGTAAAGCAGTACATCACAGAGGGAAAGACCCAGCAAAGGAAAAGTGCTCAGCTCATGGTAGATCAGGAAGCAGAGAAAGAAAGCGAGGGAGAGGGGCCACAGGGCAGAATCACCCTTTCAGTCCTGCCCCCATGACCCACCTCCTCCAGCCATGCACCACCTGCTAATAGTACAACCCAATCAGTCCATTCAAACTAGGATGGACTAACTGGGTTACAGTTCTCACAGTTTATTTAATCTCTGACTATTCCTGCAAAAACACAGGCGCTTTGGGTGGATACCTCATATCAACAAGCAACAGCTCTTCTCAGGTGTGACCTTAAAAGTAGGAAAGGAAATTGTACTTCTGTATTTTGATTAAAATTTTTTTCTCCTTCATAACTGGATTCATATAACTCCCTAATTATGAACAGCATAATTATCACATTTGTTTTGAAAGCTAGTTTTTTCTGTAAGAAAATAGAATAAGAAAGGCTAGCACATTTTAAAATGTCAGAAAACCTTCAAATCATTGAAAGAAACGTTTTATTTATTTTGATATATGCTAGTTGATTGTTATTACTTTGCTCAGTAGCAGCAAAAGCAGTATAAAAGGAATTCAAAGCAATGGTCTTTAAAATTTATAAATGAAAGTGAGGATCCAAATGTAAATATGATGGTCTCTGAGATGTGAATATTAGGAATGGACCTCAGTAAAATATGGTATTTAAATTTACACAAGTGTACCACAAGATTTCACTATTGTTATTTTAAGTTATATATCTTTAATTGAAGTTTGATCATATTCTATCCTCACAATTTTTATGTATTTTTTCAAAATCTAACCAAGCAAAAGAACCAAAACTTATTGATTCCTCAAAATGAGATGTGTCTTCATGGTGTTTCTCATCTACTACCTCTTTTAATCATAACAGGTGATGAAAGTGCAAACATTTCCACTTAAAAATGGTGAGAATGTAATGCACAGATCCCAGAACTCTTGAGTATTACACAATTAGTCCTAGAATCAGCATTTATTGTTACTCGCTTTCGATATTTATAAGATGAATTAAATACAATGTCATAATCTGTGTTTTGATGCATAAGCCTGTATTCTCAATTTATGTTCAGGGAACAAGATTCATATGAATTATGTTTCACGTTTCTTGGATCACCCAGGGCTAATGAAATCAGAATCCAGAATGAGTCCAGAAATACACATTCTTAAAAAAAAAAAAAAAAACTAAATAATTTAAAAATTCCCAGATGATTCACAAACACTTGAAATTTTAAAATCACTATATGCTTCTCAAACATGATTATATCTATGTTCTCAGTTCCTGAAATGTACATAGTAAACACATTCAGTAACAGTTCAATTGAAATAAAATATAAAAAAATTGTCTAGATGAAAGATTTTCTCAATAATTAGCAACAAATAAAAGCAAAAATAATATCTTCAGTAGGCACTCTAGGCATATACATTAAATTCAACCAAGCTGCCTGGGTTCTTCCCTCTCTCACTTTGCTTTACCTGCTTTACCACAGTGATCCAATTTGGCACAGGACCCCAGGATTTATGAAATGCAGGTGTGAAAGTGTTTGGTGTCTTTTAAAATAAACTTAACTCCTTTGAAAAAAAGAATACAGTGAGGGCTTATATCAAAAGCACCACACAAAATTTTAAGAATTATAGGTAAAAAGGAAAAATTCTCTCTCCTTTTCTCTCTCTCTGTTTAGTAGTATACACTCTACTACAAAGCCACACCCTTAATTCCTTCTCGTTTTTAGAGATAAAAATACTATAATTTTAACTGTTGACTTTCTAAAGGAACAATATCTCTCATCTTTTTAATTCCTCCAACAATTCTCAAATTGTGTTGAAATACACAACCAAAAATTCAATACGAACATGCCAAATTTCACGTCACCATGGATGGTATGTCATACCTCCATGACAAAGGATGGTGCCCTTTCCCAGCATTAGGTGTTATGTCTTTTGTATATAAATGTTGAGTTCACTATGTTTTGTTGAAATGATCATTAGGGAAGACCACGTATCTAAACATACCTAAAGTGTGCTCTAAAAGTTATTTAGGGATGAGTGGTGAAGGTTCTGGAGGCTGTCAGGAGGATCGCAAGTTCAGAGCCAACCTCAGCAACGTAATAAGGCCCTAAGCAAATCAGTAAGACTCTGTCTTTAAAATTTGAATACTTTAATATTCAAATAGGCTGGAGATATAACTCAGTGGTTAAGCGTCACTGGGTTCAATTCCCTGTGCCAAAAATAGAAAAAAAAAAAAAAAGGAATTTGGTTAATTGTTAGACATTGTGAGAAAACAGGGAAGGTCTTCCAGTAGAAAAAACAATTTCTCCAGATAGTGGGTTTGAAGATCAGAGATAATTTTGTTGTGCCCAGATGGTGTCCATTGATGGTTTCTTCCAATTAGGACAGATCAGAGACTGGATATAAAAGCATTTCTGTACTGGACTATAAACTTAATATATTTTTTAATTTTTTTTAGTTATGTAAGACAGTAGAATTCATTTTGATAATTATACAAGCATGGAATATATCTTATTCTATAGGACCCCATTCTTATGGATGTACATGTTCATGGTACTCACTATGTTGTATTCATATAATTACATAAGAAAATTATTTTGGATTCGTTCCACTGTCTTTCTTTTTTCTATCCACCTCCCTTCCCTTCCTTCCCCTGTGTCTAATGTACAGGTTCTTTAAACCATATACTTCTATTCTGATTCTCTGTTAACTGGAGATCTGTTTGTGTTCACTCTCTGTTAAATGTTATGAAAATGTTCTAACCCTCAGTTGTATAATATGGTGTTGAAGAGCAGCTCCTCTTACTGAGCTTGGGATGGTCATCAGAGTATTAATTAACATTCTGTGAAAATAAGCCACGGTTAGACTCAGGACATGTTGAGGTTCTTTCTACATTTCCAACAGACTCCTCCAAGTTTATTTTAGAAAGTTGGTAATGATTTCTTTACAGACCTGATTTTGGTTTCCTCACTCTAACTGTAAATCTTCTTTTTGTTCCTTCTCTTCATTTTTGTTTCTCTACACATATACAACCGGGGGAAGAAACCAAATTTATTCATGATTTGAAAATATACACACACAAAAAAGGTCCATGGATAGTGTTGAGTGGGGGAATCCACAAAGCTAGCATATTTGAACTTAATCCCCATTAATGTACAGTCAAGTAATTTTCTTAATTTGTGCAATAAAATCTTTCATTATGCCTTGTGGTAACTATCTATCTGCAATCTCTAGAGATTATTTTCTCAGAATAAGTAGAATCTATACATTGGTAGCAGGTTAAACTGTACTCTATTTTTGCACTAATTTTATTCATGCAAAACACTATGTTAGCAATAGAATGAAATAATCATAATTTTTTAAGAATACATACGCTGATTTTAATTTGGGAGGAATTACTCAACTTTTTGAATAAAAAATAATTAAGTAAAATAATATTTTGAACTCTGATGAACCAGATAAATGGCTAAGAAAGCTAAGTAAACTGGCCCTATTCACTGTAGAAGGAATGGTGACATTCAAGGTGCTAATCCTTTGACCTTAAGTGATGAAAATTAGTTTTCTCTTCCAAGAACTCCTAAGAAGTTGTGTATCAAAATGAAAACCTTTTTTTGATTACATTGCACAGTTTATTTTAAAATATGAATAGCTATTTTAACGCTTAATTCGAATTTGGAGTAAAAGTTTGAAATCTTGTACAAAAATGTATATGAGGAGTGAGTAGCACAGAAAATACTTACTTGATTTATATAAGTGGCCATGGGATGCCAGAAGGCTACCTTGGATATAGTAGACAATCTGCTAGCAAATACATGGAAGGAATCCAGGCCCAGAGGTAAGGAGGGGCAAAGTAGGATACATATCATTCTTGGGAAACAGACATATTTGATGAAGAAAGCAGATAAAATAGAAGAATCAGGTATTTTTAATAAAATCAACCAAAATAAGAATTAAGAGAACTAAAAAATCAATTACATTAATATTAAAATTCAAGCTGTTTCACAGAAAAGTGAAATTTCAAAAGCAGAAAGGTCACTTACAGTAAAGTCGGAACACAAGAAGAAGAAATGAAGATGAGTAGGAGACTGTGTTACTCTTGGGAAATATATACTCACCCCAAAAGGGGTTTTGTGATATTGTGTCCTAAAGTAAATAATTTTTAAAATTCTACAGGAATGCAGGGATTCCCTGACAGTTCATTTGTCAAATAGTTCATTTAAATTATTACTTACAACTCTACCCCCTTGCAACTCTCTCTCATGAAACACTTTCAGACTGCTAATCTATTTTCAAGTGATTTCTTGCTTTTGATAAGAGTCTCAGAACTAGATTGTACTGCTATCTACTCAGAATATTTTACATTCCAACAGAAAATTATATCTACTCTCTCCCTGTGCTATAATTTTCTGCCTATAAATCCAACTTGTCCCTTCTCCACCCACAAATCCAGTTTAACCCTTCCTTAATCTGCCTTCCTTTTATTGACGGTTGCTACTTTAGTAATGATGTTTTTGTAAATTCAAGTGTCTAGAACTAGCATTTCTCCTTTCTAAATCCTATTTCTCTAAGAAAAAAAAATGATGGATGTTATTTGAATTGAAAAATAATGGAGTAACTGGAAAAGTTCTGGGCTACATATTTTATTCTCCAATGACAATAATACTTGAAATGTTTTATATTAAAATAATAAACTTGTTCACTAGTGTTATCTTGAAATTTCTCCAAACCTTCATTATACATACTTAGAAAAAGTTGCTCCAAGGGAAGAATTAAAGCTGCTTAAAAATAGGTTATTCTGCATTATCAACTGAGCTGTTCCCTTTTGACCATATCTGGGTACATTTTTTAAAATTCTCCAAACTACAGTTTTTTCATCGATAATATAATCGTAGAAATTATTGCTTTCTTTAAATGGAGGTAATAGCAGAATTAATTGAAATTTTTTAAATGTAATGAACTATTTGAATGGAAAACATTGTAACTAAAAAAGCCATGTTCTATGGGTATTTTTGATAACAAACACAGAGATGAATATGTGTAAACCTCCAATGACCAGCATTATTTCCCAAGGATCATATAAGAGATTTTTATCTGGAACAGGATATAAAGGGAGAATTGACTTTTAGAGCAGATTGTTTTCAACATTGTTTAACCATAAGAAAGAAGACTTATAAAAAAGAATGCAGAGCATAGATTAATTAAAAGATTTCAAAGAAAACCGTATGGATTACCAGGCTTCATGATTTTTAAAAAAGAACAAATGAATGCTTTATAACAGTCAGCATCAAAGCATTCCTTAACAATGATTTGAAGTCATTAATTAAATCTAGTTCAGTGTTCTCCTCAGTGAAGTTTCAACTTTGATTAAATGGGGACTGCAAAAAAGAAACAAGAATTGATATGCAGTCATGTCTCCCACAAAGCTTTCCTACTTCAGATTTATTTTCTAGACCAGCATTTACAGTGTGTCAGTTTCCAACACCACACCACCAGTTTCCACAATAAATAAATACATGTGTACAAGCCTATACTCTGCATGCAACCACATCAAGTGTGATTTGTTATTAGATGTTTGGTTCTGCAGTTGTTTTTTCCACTCTAACCAGGTGCAGCGTAGAGTTGGCAGTTATTTATAGTATATTGTGATGTGAAGGTCTTGGAGTAAAAAAGCACAAAGCAAACCACAAATGTGAAACAATATTTCTTATTACCACTGAACCATGCTTATATGTCTCTTTATTTTACCATTTGCAGATGTAAAGAATGATTTAGAGAGAAATTTGTAATGTTTACTTCTCTTCTGTATGTTTTTAAAATTTTTATCTGAGGAATGTAAAATAAAATGATGGGTTATGAGGACAAGGTAGAGGTTCTTGTTTCTTCCAAGGATTTCTTTCCTCAACAAACACTGAGGATGCCATAAATTCAGAAGAGGGATTTTCTTTGTTTAAATTCTTAGAAATAAATTCTACTAAATATCCATGAGAGAGTTCATTGGTAAAGTCATATTATAATTTGCATAATGTTTAAATTATAGACAATAGATAAATGAGTTTTGTGATATTCCTCGTATGCAGTTGTTTTGGTATATGTTATCTGTCCTCTTGCTACCCTTCCCCCATGCTTCTACCCTCTGTTGACCACTATTCTACTCTCTGCCTCCCTAAATCAAGGTTTTAAGCATAGATGCACACATTTGAAAAACATTAATTAAACTATCAATATCAGAATGGTATAGACACTAATAGAAAAACAAGTCACTAATTGGAGCATAAGGTCATATTTACTAGCATTGATATATATCTCACTGTGGTTTCACTCATGATATCAAATTTTAATACCCTGTCTTAAAAAAAATTACAAAGAAGTATAGCTTTCACAAAGACTGGCACTAATGTTCTGAAAAGTTGTTGGGAATTACAACCTGTCACCCCTGGTAATAAGCATAATGGAATGTCTCATGAGCTGTATATGCACAAGTACAGAAATATACACTTTTAATTACTTGGCTGAATGCTCTGGTGAACTAAAACTATGTATCAAAAAAATTACTTGATATACCTATACCTCTCTTTTAATTTTGATATTCATAATTCACTTTCATATCAAAAGTGTTGAATAACAGTAAGACGTGTATTTTTGGTTGTTTGAGTAAGAAAATTAAGTAAAGCTTCAAGTACAATATGAATGATCTCAAGTTACAAAACTAAACCTGGAAGCAGAGTCTACATAGGACCTTATCAGGGGGCATGCCAGGCATTAAAATCCAAAACAAAAGCTTGTTAAAGCTGAAGAACAACATAAATTCCCCACTTTAAGAGAAAAAAAAATAATTTAAAGGGGTAAAAAAAACAAAATACCCATTTTCTTTAACCAGTAGCTTTGGTCATAGGTTCATATTGACAATTAATGTCATCCAGTAGCAAGCTCACTTACCTATAAGAAAGAATACAGAACAAATTGCACAACCTGTATAGTAAGAGTTAATAGGGGTCCTCTGATCCCGAGGCACAGAATACAACATCTCTACATTCCTATGCATTTGGGACATGAGTGTGGAATAAGATAAAAGATTAAGAGGGTAAGACTGATCAAGATTCTTTCTTGAGAACTATACACTTTGACACTGTGACCAAAACTGGGTTCTGTTAGCAAAGAAGAAAAACCAATTATACAACTGATACCGTCTGCCACGGAAAGACAGAGATGAGCAAGAAGAGGGCACAGCATTAAATCTCTTCTCAGCAGGCTGTTGTCATGTACAACTTGCCTATTAAGGTAAGGCTGAGAACTTGTCACTCCTCTATGAGAACTAGTGTATTTTTTGTTACTATAATATTTTGTGTTACTGTAACAAAATATCTTCAGCAGGTTATCATATAAAGAAAAGAGGTTTCTTTGGGTTCAAAATTCTGGTTGAAGGTTGAGCAACTTCATCTGCTAATGACTTTCTGACTGGCAGAATCCCTGAGACATCACAAAGTATCACATGGCAAGAAACATGGAGCATGTTTGTCAATGAGTGTGTGTGTGTGTGTGTATGTGTGTATCTGTTCTCTCTTTTCTCCCAAAGCTACCAGTATTTAATCATGGGGGCCCTCCAGATGACCTAATCCAATCTTAAACACCTCCCAAAAGCCCCTTCTCTAAACACTATGATCGGATTAAGTTTCTAATCTCCTAATACCTCACAATAAGGATTCAATTTCAACACATGAACTCTTGGACACACACTCAAACCATATACAAACCATAGCAACCAGTTAAACAACCTGCAACACTAAATTACAATGAAATGAGGTTCTGATAACATCATATTATGTCACTAACACAAACACCAAGAGATTAATCACTCTAAACCATGTGTCTTGAAGGATGGATTGGAAGAGGAGCATTTCTTCTTTCCTTTTACTTATTCATTTTAATGCTATGGAAGAAGGAAGAAAAAGAAGAAGGAGGAGGAGGAGGAGGAGGAAGAGAAGGAAGAGAAAAATATGACCTATGAATGAGCTAGTAAGAATAATAATAATAAAATATATTGTCATTAAATTATTAATTGGTGAGCTACTTGGCAACACATTTTTCTGCCTTTTATTTTTCAGATATTATCAATGAAAATGTATTATTTTGTAATGAAAGACTTATTTGTCCATCCAGAAATAATATACGCTGAGTTAAGATTTCATAATAGAACAGATTTTTGTTGGGATTGCTCATTTATCAATAAGGAGGTTTTAATAAAATCAGGACATACACAGTTTTATAATCAGAAATTAGAAGTTATTGAGTTCAGTTCCTCATGGATTTGCTCTGCATATAATAGCAGTGCATATTCTGTAACCAGATCATCAGCCTGACCTTAAATTCTGAATTCACCTCTTACTGGCTATGTGATAGTGGACAATCATTCTCTCTATTCCTTGGTATCCTCTTTCATAAAAAGGCACAGCATTAATTCCACCTCATATAGTTGATATGAGAATTAAGTGAGGTTATAGGTAGTGTCAATAATTAGGGTGTCTGTTGAGTTCAAGTGTGTGCACATGTGCAGATTCTGAACACAGTTGGCAAAATAAAGTAATCATGGGTCCTTGAACTGAAAGGGAAAACAAAAGACATCATTCAGAAAAAGATATGCAAAGTAGAAAAAGGAAAGAATAAATCTATGAATAAAAAGATATTTGGTTAATATTAGTTAATATTCACAGCACAGAGCCTGGCACAGAGCCAAAAATGAATGTCTTTCTCTTTCTCTTGCCCCACCAAATAATATACTTTTTATTATCTTTCATTCATAATATTAAAGGATTTTGACACCAAGGCTGCTTAAAGACCAGAATACTGGTTCAAGTGAATCATCAAAATATCTACAAGAAAAGAGTTCAAGGATGTTTGGGAGATAATTTTGTTAATGTTTTGACATGAATTGTTAATAAGGCAAAGGAGTTTTTCCATGAAAATAATATTCAGAACATTTGAACCTTTAACAAATTATTTCTACATATGCACTTAAAATTTTAAATTATTTTCTAACTACATATCTAGTTATTAGAGTATAAAAATAACTTAAGATTTCCATACCATGAAAGGCAATTACAAAACTAGTCACAAAACATGAGAAACCTGAAGAACTACTGCTTGTCCAGCAGTAGCAGTGTATTTAATGAATCCACAAAAATTATTTTTTTCTCAATGATGATTTACAGCGTGAGATTTTTTTTCACTAATTTCTCATGTCTGTTTTTGTTTTAAAGAGTGGAAAGATACCACTAGCCCTACATCCTTTCTTTATGCAGCATTCAAAGGCAAGACAGCAGATAAGATTTGAGCACCTGCTATCCATAATTTTAAATTCAGATTTTACTGTGGAATCCTTATAAGCAGGCAGGTTTGCTGATTGCAACAAAATATGAATGGCTAATCAATACAAGTGAAAATTTCAATAAGAATGAGTAGCATTCAGTCTCTTCTATTAGAGCTTTCTCCAGGAGTTTTTGGTGTTGACATTCTGAAGGATGCCTCCCTTTAAATTTTGGCTTCTTTGTGAACAGATATCATTCTGTATTGCATTTTTCATCTGCTGATAGTGAGTTCTTTTTTTTAAGGTCTCTTGCATCATATTTTTTTTTACATTCTTTTAAGGCTCATTTACTTAATTTCTTTGTTCTTTCTATGCTGTACGTATATGGAGGAAGCTCAACAAATGGCATGTAACTTCATAGTCAGTGCTTTTCTTTGCTTCCTGTGCCTGGCTCTTTTGGATCCCTAGCTCATTTTAAACCATCACCTTATAGCTTATAACTTTTCACAAAGCCTAATGCATTCATTTGCACAGTCCTTTTTATTTTTTTTCCCTTCTGCTCCTTTTGTCAGTTCTTTACAAGAATCTGCAGAGTTGGCATTACTTTGCTCTGACTCTGAATTAAACCTATCAGGGACTGGCTTATTTTTTGCTTCTTATTTTAAGCAAAACAACATCATGAGTTTTATGAATCAAAAGACTAATGAGCCCATCTGTCATATTTTGCAAGAATGCCACAGTGAATCACTTTTTTTGACTTTAACTGGCACTGGGAAATTACTACATGTAAATAGACTCACTGAGATGTCAAAACAAGAGTGGTGCATAAAAGAATTGCTGTATAGTTTCTCTACAATGTTTGCCCGGGTTTGGAACTTTATTAGACAATTGGGAACAGTCTGGGCACTGGAGTTTAAGCAAAATGTTCAGATTTGAAGAGAGTGTAAAGGAATATTAAACGGGGAATATTAAACGGATGGAAAATAGAACCTTCTCTCAAGTCAGCAGAGATTATAATGTTTGAAAATTATTATCAAGGTAAATGGAAACCTAAAGAATAAAGATAAGACCTTAAATAACACTAAGAATCATCGGTATAGAACATTTAAAACATTGGCCTTTACGGTGAAAATATAATGGCTTTCCTTTTGAAAACCTGTGAAGATATTTTCTTTCCATTGAAATACTTAGGCAAACCATCACTACCAGGCTTAAAATATCCTTTAACTAAAATATACGTGAATATTTCTTCTTTGTTTTGTTTGTGGTAAGACTTTCATGAATTTTTCAAACAATAAGTAGATGAAGATGAAGATGTTTCCAAATATCACTAAGAGAGCATAATGTCCCTGGTATTATGCTAATCACATTGCACTACGATCTCTGAGTATCAGTATGCATTTTATAGAGAATCAATATTGTCTCTGTTTCCTAGAGATATGTATTAGTGAATGCTCTGTTACAGAAGCAGAACCACTAAGGAATATGGAAGAGGAATTTGTTCTGAAAATTAGAATTTTCACATGTATGAAAAGACACAGGAGCAAAGATCGGTAAGGATATGACTAGAGGATCAGAGGAAAGTCACTAAAGAGAGGAAAAAAGTTAGCAAAATCTATAGAAGGCTTTCGCCTCTACACATAGGGTGCATGAGCAGTCCTTGAAGATCAGCCAAGCAAGCAACTGTAAATAAGATCTGTACCTAAAGAAGGAGAAATAAAACAATAAACGAAATCCAGGAGGACAAATGTAAGCTCATGAGGATAAAGAGAAACCATATCTGTCATTCACTGTTTCTCTCATCAATTATAACTCCATATCCAGCCTTGAGTGTTCTTTCTTGTAGTGGTCCTACATACGAACCTGGTCACATAGGAACCTAAAGGAACTCTGTGTTGGTTGCAGTCCACTGACCTTGAAATAAGCCACCAGCACATCTGAGCAGCACATCTGAGACCAAAGTGATACCTGGAGCCCCAGTTTCCTGGTTAAAATTTCATATCCATCTTCCAAACCTCACAAATTTCTCTTGCATCCAGTCTAGCCCAGAACAATATAGAGAAGAGCATTTGAAAAATAAAATTAGAGTTTAACCAAATAAACATGTATAATACTATTATTGAAAGCTTGGTCCTGGGCCCGGAATCCAATCCAATAAAGAGGATATTGTTTTGAGAAAAATGAAAAAGAAGGCTTATTGCTTTGCTAGCACAGAAGAAGCACAGGGGACTTTTGTCCCAGAGACTATGATTCTGCCCATCAAGGAACACAGAGGGCTTTTCAAGAGGATTTTCAAAGGTGTGCCCTGACGGGGGGTCCCAGGTGTGACCTGATAGTGTGTTGAAATTCACTTAGTCACTTCCTAGATCTTCCAGTGAGGGCTCCTTCCTGTAGTGGTTGTTTGCACAAGGCAGATAACTCAAGGTAATCTTATTCCCCACCCCAGGTTAGGGAGGGAAAGAAGAAGAGGAAAAGAAAAACATTCCCCTTTAAAAAATAAGCAGCAAGGACTATATTCAAAAGGTACAGTGCCTGTTTCCTGAATAGACACTGGGTTTGATACCTTCCATTAGTTACCTGAACACTCTGTCTCAGTTTCCACATGTTTTAAATGTGGAAAACAATTGTACTTGTCTCATGGGTTTATTATGAGAAATAAGTAAATACACACAATATTCTTAGAATTAGTCATAGAACATAGTAAATGAAAATTGTGTCATTATATGATTTTCCGTATTTTATCCTATTTTATAAAATGAGCCAAGGATTTTACCCAGTGGTAGAGCACTTGGTTAGCATGTGCAAAGCCCTGGGTTTGATACTATCCTGGAAAAGAAAAATAAATAGACACAAAAATATAAATACATAATCTCATGAAATGATGTTTCAAGATCTGCTCCCAAGTTGCATGCTCTTTTGCTCAGAGTTAGATTATGTCATGATTTCTTTTTAAAATCATAATAAGGCAAAATATCAAGACACCAAGAGTTTCACCTTCTATTCTCTATTAAGGGCATATGCTGCTTTTAGTTCTCTGCCTGAAGGCAGAAGCTTCAGTCTGAGCAGTCCCGTGCCCAAAGCTGCCACTGTGATTTTCTGTGGGCACAACTGAAGGGATGTATCCACAATCATTTTTCTCAGCACAGTGAATGCTCTGAAGTTAAAGAAGATAAAATCTATTTACAGTCTCCATGAAGTTTAATCCATTATCTTCCAGGGAAAAGTTTCATATCAGACAAATTACATTCAGTCCTTAAACAAAGGAGCAAACTCTTCCATAAATAGATTAAGGAGAAAGGTATTCAAAGACTGAGAATACAGTCTCCAAACAAAAGCATGGAAATTGCATATGTCATCTATTTTTCTTTAATGAAACTGTAGTTATCTTTCAAAAACATACTGACCTCTAGCATGCCTAAATTAAAAACACTGCTTATAATTTTAGTAGTGAAACATAGAGTGGGAAACTTGTTAGTTGACCAGGAATAGAATCCTCTGGCTTCAAAGAAGAACTTCTCTAAGGATTTCCCTTAATGGTTAGGCATTTATTATCTCTGCTGTAGTGGTGAGGAAATTGAAGTTCAAGGAAATAAAGTAAAAGCAGTTTTACAATCAGGAACATGAGGTCAAGATTGGTCTTCAGGAATTAGTATTCAAAAGCCACTGCCTCAAACTTCTATGCAAATTGTCTTCCCTTTGCAATCAGGATGAAGACTATGACCCAAATCTTGACATACCAAATGCCAGATATTTGCATGATATTCAGACTGAGAGCACATTTGAAATGTTTAATACACTGCATCTTTTTGTACCATTGCAAGTCGCATTCACCCTTTATTATTGCTGTAGTGTTTCTCACCTTCAGTGGTGTAATGTTCAGTGATAGAATGCTCCCAAGTCAGATATTTAAAATAATAGCTACAGAAAAGAATTTCTGAGTTTTTCTCAGGCTCTCTCCTTGCAAACTTCATGTTTTTAGAACTTCAATGTTCAGGTAAGGTCCCTGGGATATGGTTAAGATGATGATTCTTATTTAATAATTCTGAGGTGAGTCTGCAGTTCTAGCAAGCTTCCAGACAATGATCAGGGACCATGCTTTAAGAGGAAAAGCCATAACCTCTTCACATCCTCTCTAGATCTCTCTCAGGGATGAAGTAGAGAAAACCCATGCACCAGAAACTCTTTGATTACATATTGCTGGGGCTCACTGCAGTGATGTCTCTAATCTGACAAAGACCCAAAATGACAATCTATATGCTGAATCCCACTGGCAATATCACCCTAAGTGCCAAAGACTAGCCCTGCTATTTGTACTAGTCCCTTCAAGGAACTTGACAGAAAGTCAAAGATCAAAAGCTTATTTCATACAGCAGCAAGATCAAACGTTCCTGTTATCTGTTACACATCTCAATCTAGTATGATGGCATTAAAAATGACAGTATCACTAAACCAAATTACTAATCGTTTTAGGTAATATGTAGGTTTTACCACATGCAAAGTACTGTTAGTGATTAATGTGACCTACAACCCAACTTGAAATTTTTTCTTTTACCTTCCAGTTTTGAAGGTCTATTTTTTTAGACCACATGCAAATAGCAAGTTCAACTTTATCTGTATCCTATCCAATCACAAAATACCTCCCATCTAACTAATAAAGATATAAAGAAAGGAAGAAGATTCCCACAAGGTAGATAATACTGACTTCAGCAATGTAATTTGGGGTTGCTCTTCTTACAGACTCAAGTTATACTAAAGATGGCTAACTGTCTCATGTGAACATTTCCATAGACACAAAAATAAATGCTTGAGGAATTCAGTAAGTTGTTTGAGGTAATGATATTAGAAAAATCAAGAAGATAACTGAAGATTTGTTTACTCCTAAGCTAATGTGTAGGAGATAATATCCCTCCTTTGCATATATATATATATATATATATATATATATATATATATATATGCATGTTTACAACATCAGTAGATCAGTCAGGATGAGTTAAGTTGTGTTGCATTTAAAAAAACAAAACAGTTTCAGGTCCCAGGGGCATACAGCAAAAACCATCCATTCCTCACCCATGCTGTTGAATATCTGTGACTGTGCTTCACATTATCATTACTATGCAACCCAGGTTGACAGAGATCCTCTATCTGGGATACTGATTTCCTCATGGCAAAGGGTAAGAAAGCTTGATGTCTGTGGAGTAGAGGATGATAAGTTTCTACCAGGGCATTATAAATGATATTTTAAATTATGCCATCTTTTTTGATAACAAATGGTATGAACTCTGTTGCTTTTGCATAGATCTAGGACTTACAAAACACTCTCAGTTAAAAGCCTATTATCACAAATAGGTGCCCATTTTGCTTCCCTTGTGATTCCAATTTCAACATTTTCTAGCAGATATTGGTCAAGATTATTTTGAAGTACTTAAATCATTTACATTCTATTCCCTATGAATAAGATCAACAATAAGCAGGAACTATATCATTTTGAAATGAATCAATTATGTATCAAAAAGATACATAAATACATAGATCAAATCAAAGAAAAGCATGGCAGGAATTTGAGAGTAAGAAATGGTTGGAGGGGTGCCATATTCCCTGTATTAGCAAGAGGCCATATGTAGAGTAACCCTCAAGGAGAGAGAGATTGACATATTTAAGGTGTTACCCCATTCAACTGATAAATGGTAACCATTTTCACAAAGTTATGACCAGTGTCATTTCTACATATGTGACTATATAAGAATTAAGATTCTACAGCACAAAGGGCTGGAGTTGTAGCTCAGTGGTAGAGTGCTGGCCTAACATGTGTGAGGCTCTGGGTTTGATTCTCAGCACCACATATAAATAAGTGAAATAAAGATCCATTGATAATTAAAACTATTATTTAAAAAACTGTTATTTAAAAAAACTATTATTTAAAAAAAAGAATCTACAGCATAGGTTGCAGCACAGGTTCTCAATCCAGTTGCTCATTTCCAAGATAGATAAACATGATGAAAGTTACAGGAAAAAAAAAAAAAAAGAAGAAAAAAGCTCCTTATCTTCCTGGCCATAATCCACAGAAGCAGAATATCCTTTAAAATCCATATGTAAATATTTTCCAGCTAGTATTAAAACAATAAGTGAGAAAAATGCTGGGGGAAGAGCATTTGGGGCAGAGATGGAAAGAAGGTATCATTTATTTTGTGTTAAATGGTCATGACTGAAAGAACACACTTGCAATACATTTACTTATCTTTCACTTGAAGAAGGTGTAAAGTGGCTGTTTTTCTTGTTAAGGAAGCTCAACTTATTACAGAAATGTTTAGAGAAGTCAAGTTTGTTATAGTTTTAAACAAATTCCTTGTGAAGTGGACATAGAGTTTTTGGCAATTATATTTCATCAGTGTATGTTTCTGAATATATGTTTATGTGCATATATGACTGTGCTAGTGTGGACTTTTTTGTAGCTATAGGTGAAACTACATGTCTGTGTATTTGTTCTTATAGATGTGTAGTCTGTAGTTCTGACTGACACAAAGAGCTGCTAATGATAGCAGCATTCTTTAAATTATTTTCCTCCTATGTATCAATTTTCATTGATCATGATTAGCTTCTGGCCATCTATTTGGATCATTTCACTGAAGAGTTAATTTTATTTCTTAGGTCATAAACAACTGGCAGATACAGACATTTATTTTTATCACAGGGTTATTGAGAGATTGAATTTAATTAAATTGTGAACACACCAAATCTTGTTCAGTACAGAAACTAGCTTATGTAGTAGGAATCTTAAAATGTTTCAAAAAAGTTTTTCTTTTTTGTGGTCTCCTACCATGGAAAGGAAATGCATTAATTGTTCTAATTACATATTTTAATTGCATAACTTGTGTGGTAGAACCTCTCCACACCATCTTTGTTTATTCTGTATCCAGAGATTTTAGTCTTGCTGCCATTGCACCTGTTTATTTGCTGTGGTGGAACTTTCTATACCCAGATAAGGAGACAATGGTTGGAATGGTGGATTGTTGCCTTCCTATCCTCACAAAGTAAATAATTTTGATGAAATTCTAACACAAAATAAATGATATCTTCTTTCTATCTCTCCCCCAAATGCTCTTCCCTGAGCATTATTGTTGGTGAGAAAGAGTAAAATACAATTTAAAAGTAGAAGAACCAAATAAATGGTGATTAGACTTACATATGCTCCAAAATCTTAAAATTGCCTTTGGAAGATTTTTACATAAAATGCAGCTGAAATGTTATCATTAACAATTTTTTTTCTATGACACTTTTTTGGGATTTGTTCTCAGTTAAAATTGCTACTTACACATAAACATTAATCTTATACTTAGTCAAAATGCAAATTTATATGTATGTTTAGCTTTATAAAGGTGGTCAATCCACCTTTATAAAGATGGAGAGTTGATTGGCACCATTTTTTTCAAATCAATCTGATAAGAGTCAGATTTGCTTCTGAATTAATGTCTTATAGCCTATTGTAAGTATGTCATAAAAAGTATGTGTCCCCAGTAGATAAGTGCATCAAAGATGCTGAAGTGATATTAAATTCTTATGTGTTCTTGAATAAATGAGTTTATCATGACGAATAGCAAGGGATAAAGAAAGTCAAAACTGAGGTTGGGGAGATAGCTCGGTCGGTAGTGTGCTTGCCTTGGAAACACAAGGCCCTGGGTTCAATACCCAGCACCCCCCCCCAAAAAAAAAAGAAAGTCAAAACCCATCTATCGAGCTCTTTTACCATCCCAAAGAGGAAGCCTAATGTTTAAAATGTTTTAGAATATACTGCAAATATTTTTCAAATCCACCAAAGGGTTTCATATTTTCACTAAATAGTATGGCTTCAAAAATTAAATAATATTGTCTATATTTTCTTAAAGATAAATTTACTTTGCATAAATTTGTTCCTAAATATTTTATTGTTTTTGATGCTATTGTAAATGGAATCCTTAATACCCTTCTTGAACGGTTCATTGTTATTGTACAGAAAAACAATTGATTATTGCATATTGATTTTGCATTCTGAAGTTTTGGTGAATTTGTTTATTAATGCTAATAGGACTGATTTTTTTGTTTTTTGGGTTTTTTTGTGCTTTTGTTCAGGTTAATGTTTTTTGTTTGTTTGTTTGTTTGTTTTGTAATTTAAGTGTTCTCTAGGTATAGAATAATGTTATCTGCAAGCCGAGAAAATTTTGCTTCTTTTCAAATTTGGGTTTTTTAATTTTTTTCCTTGCCTAATTGTTCCAGTTAGTACTTCTGGTACTATACTGAATAGAAATAGTGAGTACTACAGGAATTTTGTCATTGGCACAAAGACAGACATATTGATCATTAGATCAGAATAGTGTTGAGAAATAAACACACAAATACATGGTCAACAAGCATGCCAAGAACGCAAAATAGAAAATAGGTAGACTCTCTAATAAATTGAAATAAGAACATTGGATGAACACATAGAAAAGAATGAAATTGGACCTTTATCTTACACCAGACACATTATTCACCTCAAAACAGATTGAACACTTATACACAAAATGTAAAGCCATAACAATTCTGGAGAAAAAGATAGGGAAAAAAACATTTTGATACTGATTTTGGCAATGACTTTGTGACCATGATACCAATGGTATAGACAATAAACGCAAACAAGATAAATGGAACTACAACAAACTTAAAAGATTCTGCACCACAAAGGATGCAATCAATAGAGCAAAAAGGCAATACACAAAATGAGAAAAAAAGATTGAGAAACCATAGATCTGAAAAGGGGTTAATTGCTGAAATATATAAGGAAATAAGTCCATCACCTCTATAGCAAACTACAAAACACCTGTGAAAACTGACAAAGGAATTGAATAGACATGTCTCCAAGAAGACATTCAAATGGACATCAGGCATACAAACAATACTCAAAAACATTTTTAGAAAAATGCAAAGCAAAACTATGTTATGAAGTCACATTGTCAGGAGGACCAAAGTCAAGAAAGTAAAAACAAGTGTTGGTGAGAGTGTAGAGAAACTGGAATCCATGGACACTGCTGTGGGAAAGGTAATATGATACAGGAGAAAAGGAAAACTGTTTAGTCGTTCTTCAAAAAAATATAAATGAAACCAACATGTGATACAGTAATCTCACTTTGGGGTTTAAGTCAAAAGAAATGAAAGGAAAGGAAATCAGGATCTCAAAGAGACATCTGTTCTCCTATTTTAATTACAACATTATTCACAGGAGTCAAGATATGGAAAAAACCCAGGTGTTCACTGAAAGATGACTAGATCACAGAAAGATGGTATTGACATGCAATATCATCCAGCTTTTCAAAAGAGGGAAATGCCACCATTTAAGACGATATGTATGAACTTGAAGACATTATGCTAAAAAAAGTAACCCAGAGACCAGTATACAAATCCCACATGATTCCACTTATATGACATATACATAATAGTCAAATCTTAGAATCAGAGAATACCATAATGGTTGCCAGTGGCTTGAGAATTGGGGAAATGGGAAGTTGTTGTTCAAGAGTACAATATTTTGGTTGGACAACATTAACAACTTCTAGAAATCTTCTATATGAAATAGTACCTAGAGTTAATAATATGGTATTATATGCCTTAATAAGATATTGTAGATACCTTAAAATTATGTTAGGAAATTTTGAAAGAAAATAAGAAAAAAATCCAAATAGACCTAGATAACTCAATAAATAGCTCATAACTTAATTAACATTCTAGTGACAGTCTATTAAGTTCAGAACCAATACATTTTTTCCTGGAATATTTACTAGTGAAAAAGTAAAATGCCAATGAAACCTAATTGAAGAGTTACTTCTGACAAATAAATAAGCATGTTTAAAAAATGACTTGGAATTTTTTTTTAAAGTACATCATGAATTACATGTAAATTTCTAATTCATACTCAAAATTCACTGTGTAAACACGTAGAGAAGTAATAAGTTGATTGAATAAAAGGGACAGTTCTTTCACTCTCAAAGTACAGCTAAGAAGGGCCAAGGGATTTAGCTTGGCCCTACTATTCTCAAGTGGCTACTTTCCCCATTTTTCAATCTTCAGAAGGGAAAAAGAAAATTCTGGCAAGCTTCCTTCAGATGATCCAAAAGTTGCATATATTATTTTCTCTTACATTCTGTCATCTTAACCCCATGACCACATCTAAACTGAAGGAAAACAAAGACTGATAGTTGGTTGCTTATAGCTAAAATTCAGGGAGTCCTCACCAAAAGGAGGAGGGGGAGTACGAAGAAGACAGAGTGATTTCCATTACAATTAGATTTACATAAAATGCTTAAGGTTCAATAGTAGAGTGCTTATAGGATGCACACAACACTTCATCTCCCACCCCAATTACTTATTTTTACACAATCTCTCCAAGGTGTAATGTAATAAATTTAAATTAAGATGTTCTTGTTCTGATTAGTTCCCTACACCTAAATAACTTCGCCAAATATATGCGTCTGTCATCGATGCCACAGTTCTTAACAACTTATACATGATACCCTCCTAGGCACCAGGAGCTATATTTTTTAATATTAATGCTCCTTTTAGCATCATTACTAGGATTACTGGAAATATTGATGAAATTCATAATTCTGGATACAGTTCAACATTAAGTAAAGGTACACTACATACTTAACTGCTTTGTTCTACAAGCTGACACTCTTAATAATAAAGGAAAGCAAATAATGTTCATATGAAGAAGTTGTGTTTTTACCCAGTACAAAATACTACCCAATAGACTTGGGTGGTACCCAAAAGACCTATTCAGAAAAATAAAGAGCAAAGTTAGTGTGGATGTTTTGAGGTTCAGACCATGCCAGGAAACAACTCAATGATCTCCTAATTGGGTCTGGTTTTCAGTCTTTCAGTTAGGAAAAGAATATGAGCTTCCTGGACTTGTTTCAATGACAAGACAGAGGAAACTTATCAAGCTGATATGGAAAACTTATTCTATGGAGAAAGTAAAGTGTAGTGATGATAACAGAGCAATTAGATGAAAGAGCACTGAGAAAATTTGACGAGTGGGCTCACTGTCTTTTGACATCAAGAAATCTTTTGACCTCCAGGCACTAAGATGATTAAAGTTAAAAGCAGCATGGTGAGAAGATAAATCCTGCCTGCGCTACAGATGTGGCTGGCACAACAATATAAAATCATGGGGTTGTGAATTGGTTAGGATTCTGGATACATAGGGGGTTTCTTTGAAAATGACCTAAACTAGCAGCTGATAGGGAAGAACATGCTGGTACTTTTTTCAAAGCTCCCTACTAACCAACTAAGATGCTATAAAAAGTGTGGTAACCCCTACTAGGAAAAACCAATCTCCCCCAACCTAGTTCATTTTTTCTTTCCTGAAATACAGGTCTATTTTTGAATACTGCCATGAATAGAGTTTTCCTTCCAAACAGTTAAGTACTATGCAGTTCAGCATGTTCTGGTATAATACCTTTTATTCAAAAGTTTCATAAGCCACTTTACAGATAAAAGTAGATTAGGGAGATATGCTTGGTGAGAGTGACTTTCATATGGCAAGGGAAGAAGCCACATGTGGAGCTGGGAACAAAGGATTGAAAGGTGAGGAAGCAGAATTTGCATTAGCAAAGGGAAAGTAAATATGGTTTCACCGTAGTCAGACAAGAGAAGGATAAAAGAAGCTGCAATGAGAATGAAAGGTCAGTGGCAGATATGAAGGAAAAGATCTTAAGAAAATGTTTTAAAAGACATTGTCTCACTTAGATGATTTTTAGGTGAATATCTGAAACAAATTTCAGGAAGAAAGTCTTTTAAAATGTGAAGAGACATAAATCATACTTTTGCCTTTGGAAGGAACTATAAAAATTATAAAGTCATGAAATTTCAGGAATGAAAGTGATTTTAAGATCAAGAACTTTGTCCTCCAGATGAGAAAACTGAAGCTGGGGAAGACTTTCAGTGAAATGTCCAAGTTTACACGGTGAAGGTCCGAGTCAGTATATAAAGACAGGTCTTCTGTCAACAGGTCTAGAGTTTTTTCTATTTCACACCACCTTTTAAATGACAAATGCATATTTTGCCAATTAAACCTGTGTACTTTGGCAATTATAAAAAGAATATCCCAGGATACAGCATGCTTAAGGGCTTCATTTGCTATTAAACTAGAAGCAATAAAGGAACCCAACTTCTGTTTCATGGGATTATAAACAAAACAATAGAATACCATTAATGAACAGATTTTTAATCTGTTCATTTTCCATTTTTTCTGAATCCTCTGTAAAATACTATTCAGTCAAATACTGAATCTTGTAGTATTTTCAATTGTGTAGAGAAAAGAACTACATAATATTGCCATTTCTATGTTTTTAGAGTCAGGGAACTTTGATATGACACTGAAGTTCATTGCAAGGTATAGTTTGACAGAATAAAATTAATAGAGTCTTTAGGGCTTTAGGTCAGAAACTCTATTGGAAGAACCGTTAGGTAAATCTAAAGTGAAACTGAAGTTGCAAGCATCCTTATTCTAGAAAATTCTGTGTTTATGTACCAGTTACAAAATTCTATGTGTTATGTACCAGTTATAAACCAATCAAAAACTCACCAGCAGCAAACATAAAAACAACAACAAAACACTCCAACAATTATATTAACAAATAAACAGACGAAAAATGAACTTCATAGCACATTATTTGTCTAAGAACAATAATGCTAAGAGCCTCAACAACATGGCTCTTCTAATTTCACATTCTTTAAATCTACAAACTCTCTCCTCCTCAACAGGATCTCAGAAAATGGACTTGGAGGAGTTCTAATTTACAAAAGTACCTTGCAAATTGCAGAAAAATCAGGTAAAATTATTGAGTAGGCACCCTGAGAAACAAGAAGGGAAAATGAGACTAGCAACCTCCAGTGACTGGTAACTGCTATAGGATATCAGTGGGAATGGAGGAAACCACAGGAGCTTGTCATTTCTCAATGTTTCTTATTAATTTGTAGGAATAGTACGCTGCACAGTGGTGTCCTACACACATCCACAAATAAAATAAGCCCCACACTTGTTCAAGGGAGGCCTTGTGTAGCATGTTTAACAAACTTGCGTAAAAAAGCAATAGCAGTCATCACAGGAATGAGAATAAGGAGGTATGCGGTGTCAGGAAGTTATACGCCTTTCTTAAAGCCTTCCCTTATCCCCTCAGATTCCAGAAAGAGAAAAACATATAGTTTATTTTCCTCAAACTTTAGTTCAAAAAAAAGTGCAAGATTTCATTCCCTCCTTGGGAAAACAATGGGAAAGAAACTGATAGGAATTAGCAAATCGTGTACCAGATGAAAAGAGATATTGTAGCAGCCATGTAAATATACCTGGGAAGGAAAGCAGGCAGGAAGAGAAGGAGGGAGGGGCCCAAAGGAGAAAAGTGAAAGCCACTTGAGTTTTCTCACCTGGTGTTGGGTGGTAAAAGAAATTTTCACTGTTTATCAATCTAGAGCTCAGACACCAATCCAAATATACACGTTAGTTCTCCTTTACCTGTGGACTGAATTTCTGCAATCATGCTTTCCTCTATCTGAAAATATTAAATGAAAAATTCCACAAATAATATTTTCTAAATTTTAATTTGTATATCATTCTGCCCAGCATGATGAAATCTCATGCTTTCCTGCTTCTATCTGTATTTCTTTGTGGAGCATACTCATGTATCCAGTATATCATTATGTATCTAGTAACCAGTATATTTAGAATGCTCTGTATAAGGTCATAATTGTTCTATTTTATTTTTTTGCTACTGTTGTTAATCTCTTACTGTGCTTAATTGATAAATTAAACTTTATAATAGTTATATATATATATATATATATATATATATATGTAGGAAAAACATTATATGCATGAATCAGTACCTTACATGGTTTCAGTTATTCCAAGGTCTTGTAATGTATCAACCACAGATAAAGACAAACTACTGTTTTTACTTATTTTTACTTCAAACATTTGGTGTGCTTGAGGAAATAATACTTTTATCTTAATTGGAATTCTGTAATCTCTATTAAAGTTATGCCTCTACTAAAGTTAAATACCTGGAAATATTTGTGGTTTGTGGTTTTTGTTTTTTTTTTTTTCTATTTTGGTTTTGCATTTTTGTTAATCACCTACTATTTTCTTTTCTTCAATAATTAGTAGAAATCCTGGATGTGTTTTCTACTGGTAAGTTCCTGCAGACATTGTAAGAATCCCACACCATGTCCATGCTCCTTCATCTCCGCATGCTCAAATTAACTTCCCAGTAACTTTCTTGGTCTCCCCACACCAAGGGTAAGCTCCAAGTGCCAGAGACAAAGCCCCAAAGTTACTCTGAGACAACGAATATGACTATTTGCAAATAATTATCCCTCTTCCTTGCCCCTTAATTGGGATACCTCTGACGCCTCTTTTTACTGTCTCACACGCATCTCTGGCAGGATTATATTCCAGAAGCCTCGTTATGTTGATAATGGATAGATCACACAGCTTTCACTGGCCTTTATTTTCTCCCCCCACTTCACATTTCCCAATGTTTCTCATGGAATTTCTATGTATTTCCTCCCAAATAAATTTCATAACATCACATTAACATATTTGTCTCCTTAATGTTTTTTTTTTCCAGTCAAACTAAAATATATCACCATGCATTGAATAGCCATTTTCTCCCACCTGCTAACACTAAAATGATTTAGTTGACATATGATTTTCACTGGTGAATCAAGTTGTTTATGGGTTCTTTATTTTCATTCATGGACTCATTCATTCAGTGATACCACACTGTCTTTATTATTACAACTCTGTAAAGAGTTCGTTATCTGATAGGGCAAGTCCTATGTCATTTTAATATTTTTTACACCTCAAGACATAATGTATTTGTTTCACATTTACCTGTTTGCTTGAATTATAGCCTGTCCTTCACAGATTATTGCCTTAATAAAAAAAAGATATTCTTCCCACTCACTTATTTGAAAATATTAGGTGTAATTTATTTACAACATACTGGGTGGAAAAGAATTTATAATCTGGATATTGATTTTATTTCTGAACTTAAGTCTTTGAGTTTCTAATCATAAATTTTATCTGTTATTACCTTCTGCTTGGAACAGGACACGTGAACTTACTCTGCTATCTTATTCTTTTCTTCTGAAAAGTCAAAAGAAATGTAACTTGAAGTTCTACTTCATTTTCTAAAAAGGGCTTCTGCATCAGCAACACAAAGAAAATACCCATTGTGCTTTCACTTTCCTGGCTTTCCAAATTCAAAGGCATCTTTTCCAGACCTACCTTTTATTAGAGTTTGGCTTTCTATTAGAACCGTTCCCTATATTATAAATAAAATGACTTTTCCCATTCCTTCAGTGGTTTCTCTTACTTCATTATAGAGTATTTAATAATAAGTATTAATTCAATTAAATAAAAATATAGATATTTTCCTTGACATACATTTTTATACTTATATTCTACTTTTGATCAGAAAGAATTTAAATGCAATGTGCAATTCTTTTTTCTCAATAGTAAGGAAGAAAAAGATATCGTGTTAGCCAATTACAATATTCTGCAATTTGAGTTTATAAAGAGTATCTAAAGAGCTTCCTTATTTCTGACTAATTTCATCTACCAGAAAAGAGGCAAACTAGCTTACTTCTCAATGCATTTTATTTTTATTTTTTAATCCTGATGTCATTCTTAATATCCAAGGTGTGGATGTGTCACTGATATACTGTACTTAATTATCAGAAAATAACTTAGCTTTTCCCATAAAGCATACATCTACAATTCAGTATGGTTATCTTAATCTCTTGTTATAATTGGCATGTTTAAGGAGATAAAGTCCAGGGCAAGTGAGCAATGTCTTCCCCAGGGAGAAAACTGACTTGAAATAGAAGCAAATGCTTTGTTCCTCTTATTGCAGTTACTCCCACATATTGATAACTGCACAACCATAATGAGTAACCACATGAGGGCTTAAGGGAAATTTTCTTTAAATCAACACTGCCTTATGCTGCATCACTTCAAATAAGGAACATAATGAAGTTTACAAAACTTTTGGTTGTTTCAATAAGAAAAAATAATAATAAAGAGACAAGATCTATTTTAGGTTTTATATACACCTGTGCATCAGTTATTTTTGAATTGTCTACATCCCTATACAAGAGGGGGTGTGCCTTTATAATGATCTGAGTCAGAGGGTAAGAGGTTGATCTGTTAAAAACTCTTTGCAAATATCAGTGCACATGTCTAATGACTAATTTGTCTATCATGAATTTCATATTTTCCCTAAGAGTTCTCAAAATGATAAAATGTCCTTTTTGTTTACAACATAAATTTAATTTCATTCACCTCCACAAAGAGCCTGTTCGTAGATTACCATTTATAACTCTAATCATCTGTACTCATTTATATCTTCTTAAAGATTAACTACCCTTTTAAAGCTACTTAATGTATAGAGACATAATGTTGCCAAAGAGACACACACAACACATTTATACTGACTAGTATGAATGCAAACCTAAGTGGTTACTCCTCTGCAAATTCTTAAAAATTTGAGAGATTTTTACCCTCCAATTGGTGCTGGAGTATCAGTTTTGCTGACGTGGAGAACATAAATATCTCTATTCTCTCACCATTCTTAAATAAGCAAGGCTTCCAAAACCGAAAATGGGATCAACAAGAAGTGTATCTTCCAGGAACCATTCTCTCAGCTCCTATGAAGTTATGTTTGCAGTGCTGTTTGCCCTACTGGTGGTGCTCTGTGCTGGACTAATCGCAGTGTCCTGGTTGGCAATCAAGGATTCAGAACGAGGTAAGTCCCCCAGACTTGGCTGCCGAGGGTGTTCACAGGTGCATTCTGGCACTTTAATCTCACTCTCCCTGTCAGTGTATCTATTCACTGCTGTCCTTTCTTGACAAGATATTTTTGTGGCATTCAGATGCTTCTCTGTACTTCCCTTCATAGAATATTAGAAAAAGTTATTTGGTGTATAATTTAAAATAGTCCAGAATTCAAGCATGAGACTAAAGTTTGCTTCTTCTTTCTTCTTTTAAGTGAATAATGTTTCTCAGTAGCATAAGACATAATAGACTTCACAATCTCTAGATTCATTATGATAGACCTGAAATTATAAACATATTAAAACATTTTTGAATATACCATCGATAAATATGCAAAATTAATGAAGGTTATTATTTATTTTTATAGAGTAGTATCTTCATTCTCTTATTAGTCCAAAAATTCATTACCAACAGTTTAAATGGATTTGAATGTGCAGACTTATAAGGATTTCAACCTGAGTAGCAACTTTGATAAAAATTTTAAAAGATCATTGTTTAGAACTAACTTAGTCTGTATCAGTAGCTTTTAAAAGATTTTCCACTGTATTATTTAAAAAAAATTAAATCTATGGCTTAGTTGTTGGGGTATTTCATTTTACAGGTTAGGAATCTGAGAAAAATAAATAAATACTAATTTGCTTAAGTTTGCATCATCAGTAAGTAGCAAAAAGATTCCAAACTACATAATCCAAGCCTGAAAGTTGTGCTCAAATTTACCACTTATTTATTTATAGGATAAATAAATTAAATTAGAAGCATAGCAATAACTCAAGTATTGAGAGTTTGTTCTTTCTGAAAAAAAATGTTCAAAAAGTTTAAATGATGAATTATATATATATATAGGCAAACTAATACTTTCTGAATCCTGAACAGGTAGGAACTTTTGCATTGTAGGTGAAATTAGTTTCATTAACAAAATTCTTAACTTTTGAGTTAGTGTTTTCCTCTAGTATATAAGTGCTTGAATTAGAGTGTAATAAAATTATAATTTGATAAAATAACTTCAAAATAATAACTGGTTTATTCAAATACTCTTGTCATATGCAAAGAATATGTTTTAAAGAGAAAGAATAATTGCAAATATTTTATACATTTAAATAAAAAGTTGTAGGGGTCAATGATACTTTTGGAAGAGTAGCTGCTTCAATAATATTTAAATGGTGTGAAAAACTTCAAGAAAGTATAATCATTTGGGAGTCTATTAGAATCTTTGGTGCTCAGTACAGATACAAAATTTTTTATTTCATAAATGAAATGGAAAACAACTATTTATAAATGTTACTGCAATTTAATTGGGAACAACTAAATATAAAAAGGAATTTGAGTTGTTAAGTCTTTATTAGAATATCAGAAGACATAACATAGATTGCAGTGATTTTAATATGTATTTTTTTATTTTTTGAAACAATTTTAACTTTAAAAATTATAAAAATTGTACTGAAATCTTATATAAACTTTACCCAACTTCCTCACTGCTAGTAGTTTATTTATAATTGTCAAAACTAAGAAATTAGATTGATAAAATATTAAATGAACGATACTTATTATTCATATTTCACTAATGTTCTGATGTTTAGAAGAATCCAATGTTATTTCCTAGATAGAATTTAGTTAACATATTCCCTTGAACTCCCCAACCTATGACAGTTCAGCCTTTCTTTGTCTTCCACATTTAAACGTGAAAAATTAAATGTAATTTTGAGTATTTAAAAATGAAATAGCATGTAGGTTATACTCAAGTAATATTCCATTTTATATACAGTATATTTAGCATCCATGAATTTTGGTGTCCACAGAGGGTCCTAGAACTTCTCCTCCCTACAAATATTAAGAATCAACTATATATCCACTAAATTAATGAATATAAATTTAAATTTAGCAGTCACACAGAGAGATGGGTGATGAGCGCTCAGCTGAGCATAGCATGCAGTGCAGTGTCAGAGCTTAAGTGATCATTGAAAATATTACAAATGTTAATATATAACATTTGAAAATACTACAAATATTAAGAATCAACTATATATCCACTAAATTAATGAATATAAATTTAAATTAAACATAAATGAAAGAGTAAAAATAAAATATCAAATCATATGTGCAATGATAACTATTTAAACTAAGTTTAAGTTCATTGTTTAATATATCAGTTCCAATGTTCTTCCGGTGCCCATGACAGATCTTGGGTTGCAGAGTCAGCCATTGCTATGTCCAAATTCCAGATCTATGACTTTTGACCTTTACAACCTTGAGACATTTTCTTAATCATTCTAAGCCCTGATTTTCCCATTGTGGAAAAGAAAATCAACATCCTCTCATGCTATGTCACTGTGAGTATTATGCATCATTATTATTAATGATTTCACTATTGTATGATTCAATTGAAGTTATTTCAAATATAAATGTATCAAAGAAAATATTGAAGTTATTTCAAACACAAATATATCAAAGAAAATATTGAATAATAAGATTATTCAATTTATCATTTCTTTACATTTTTTTCTATTGAAATAATATATTTTTGTAACATTCCAAATAACTTTTTCAAAAAAGAGAGTCACCATCTAATGTCAAAATGTCATACATGCCAATTTTATAATTACCAGAATGCAAGAAGTAGCTTCAAAGCTGTGTTTCAAAGTAACACATACACTGAAATTTTCACAGCGATCCACATGTAGAAAACCAGCAGTATCCCTGGATGCTAGGGGTTGAAGAAGTATCTGAAAGAAACTACAAAACTTTTAATGGTCTATTTCTCACCATGTTTTCCTGAATCAGTTCCCATAATTGGTAGAAATTGATTAGTCCCTGTGTCTTCCAACAGGAATCTCAAAAAATAAAAAAAAATAAAATAAAAAAAAAATCAGAAGCTTATAGTGTCAGTTAGACTTCAAATGAAAAAATGGAAGAAGGGAAAAAAGAAAGGAAGGAAGAAAGGTAAAGGCAGCTGATTTTGAAACAGGATGACTGAAAGGCAAATGTGCGAACTATGGGGTCAACACATCAAGCAAGAATTTTACTTACTTCTATGTCTTATGTACATATTTTCTTTTGTTCATAATTCAGTGTTTTATTTATTATCAATTTATCTAGATGCAGTATTTGGTAAAAGTCATAATGTCAGAGGAACATTTAAAATAACATCTGGAGCTACCTATAATCCTAATTTGCAAGACAAATTCTCAGTGGATTTCAAAGTTCTTGCTTTTGACCTTCAGCAAATGGTAAGGAACTGTCCCTCTTCAACTAGTTTAAAATTTCATAACATAGATAACTTCATTAGCTTTTTGCCAAAATATGCACAGATCCCATTTTCTCTTTATGAAAAAAATAATAATAAATAAATGCAGACACTTGAGATTCCTAAATGTACAAATCCCTCATCAACCTGAACAAAGCTTTGTAACCTATACATCATATAAATATTTAAACAAAAGTTGAAATCCTAAATTTAATATACTTTTTTCAACTTTTTTTAGATAGATGAGGTCTTTCAATCAAGTAATCTGAAGAGTGAATATAAATACTCAAGAGTTTTACAATTTGAGTGAGTATACTCACAAAATTTTAATTGATAGTATTGGATTACAAACTCCTGATCTTTTTGCATATATATACATGTGTATATGTATATGTATTTGGTAATATCACTATGTGTAGGAAAAAGTAAGAAAATGTTTGAAAATTTCACCTTGGTGAGGATTGAGGAGTAGAGCAGCATAAACTCTCATTTAGTAGCAAATAATAACAATTTCTGATAATTGATCAAATGTTAGCATGTTTCTTTCTCCCAAGAGTAAAATCTTTCAGGGACACATGAAAAGGTGGAGATTGAGCATTTAATTTGTTATGAACATGTAGAAGAAGCTTGTTCATTATTAATAAAATAGTACTGCATCACAGGTCTTTGTCTCTATTATAAACCATAAGAGAGAGGGGACTCGTTCACTGTTGTACCCAGAGGGCATTAAGGTTGTCCTTGGAGCAAATTAAGTGTTCCATAAATGAATGTCTTTTGATTAATAGGGTAATGATATAAATTCATTCCAGATACTTGAATCTAGAAGATGCAGAGAAGTGTGTGTGTGTGTGTGTGTGTGTGTGTGTGTGATCAATATAGAAAAACTTAATATGAGACCTACCTTTTTTTTTTTTCTTTTTCTTTTTCTTTCTTTTTTTATTTTAAACAAATGGGATACATGTTGTTTCTCTATTTGTACATGGAGTCAAGGCATACCATTTGTGTAATCATAAATTTACATAGGGTAATGTTGTTTGATTCATTCTGTTATTTTTTCCCTTCCCCCCACCCCTCCCACCCTGCTTTTCCCTCTATACAGTCCTTCCTTCCTCCATTCTTAAAACCCTCCTTATCCCAAACCCTAAACCTAACCTAACCCAAACGCTAACCCCTCCCACACCCCATTATATGTCCTCATCCGTTTATAAGCGAGATCATACGTCCTTTAGTTTTTTGAGATTGACTTATCTCACTTAGCATGATATTCTCCAATTTCATCCATTTGCCTGCAAATGCCATAATTTTTATCATTCTTCATGGTGGAGTAATATTCCATTGTATATCTATGCCACAGTTTCTTTATCCATTCATCAACTGAAGGGCATCTAGGTTGGTTCCACAATCTGGCTATGGTGAATTGAGCAGCAATGAACATTGATGTGGCTGTATCTCTGTAGTATGCTGATTTTAAGTCCTTTGGGTATAGGCCAAGGAGTGGAATAGCTGGGTCAAATGGTGGTTCCATTCCAAGCTTTCTGAGGAATCTCCATACTGCTTTCCAGGGTGGCTGCACTAATTTGCAACCCCACCAGCAATGTATGAGTGTACCTTTTTCCCCACATTGTTGCCAACACCTATTGTTGCTTGTTTTCTTGATAATCGCCATTCTAATTAGGGTGAGATGGAATCTTAGGGTAGTTTTGATTTGCATTTCCCTTATTACTAGAGATGTTGAACATTTTTTCATATATCTGTTGATTGCTTGTACATCTTCTTCTGTGAAGTATCTGTTCATTTCCTTAGCCCATTTGTTGATTGGATTATTTGTATTCTTCGTGTAGAGTTTTTTGAGTTCTTTATAGATTCTGGAAATTAGCGCTCTATCTGAAGTATGAGTGGCAAAGAAATTCTCCCACTCTATAGACTCTCTTCACATTTCTGATAGTTTCCTTTGCTGAGAGAAAGCTTTTTAGTTTGAATCTATCCCAGTTATTGATTCTTGCTTTTATTTCTTGTGCTATGGGAGTCCTAATAAGGAAGTCTGATCCTAAGTCAACAAGTTGAAGATTTGGACCTACTTTTTCTTCTATAAGATGCAGGGTCTCTGGTCTGATTCCGAGGTCCTTGATCCATTTTGAGTTGAGTTTTGTGTAGGGTGAGAGATAGGGGTTTAATTTCATTCTGTTGCATATGGTTTTCCAGTTTTCCCAGCACCATTTGTTGAAGAGGCTATCTTTTCTCCATTGCATATTTTTGGCCCCTTTGTCTAGTATGAGAAAATTGTATTTATTTGGGTTTGTGTCCATGTCCTCTATTCTGTACCATTGATCTACCTGTCTATTTTGGTACCAATACCATGCCGTTTTTGTTACTATTGCTTTGTAATAGAGTTGAAGATCTGGTATTGTGATACCCCCTGCTTTGCTCTTGCTACTGAGAATTGCTTTAGCTATTCTGGGTTTTTATTCTTCCAGATGAATTTCATAATTGCTTGCTCTATTTCTGCAAGGTACATCATTGGGATTTTAATTGGAATTGCATTGAATCTGTATAGCACTTTAGGTAGTATGGCCATTTTGACAATATTAATTCTGCCTATCCAAGAATATGGGAGATCTTTCCATCTTCTAAGGTTTTCTTTAATTACTTTCTTTAGTGTTCTGTAGTTCTCATTGTAGAGGTCTTTCACCTCTTTTGTGAGATTGATTTCCAAGTATTTTATTTTTTTTTGATGCTATTGCGAATGGGGTAGTTTTCCTAATTTCTCTTTCTGAAGATTCATCACTTATGTATAAAAATGCATTGGATTTATGAGCATTGATCTTGTAACCTGCTACTTTACTGAATTCACTTATGAGTTCTAAAAGTTTTCTGGTGGAATTTCCAGGTTCCTCTAAATATATAATCATGTCTTCAGCGAACAGGGATAGTTTGAATTCTTCTTTTCCTATTCGTATCCCTTTAATTTCTTTGGTTTGTCTGATTGCTCTGGCTAGAGTTTCAAGGACGATGTTGAATAGAAGTGGTGAAAGAGGGAATCCCTGCCTTGTTCCAGTTTTTAGGGGGGATGCTTTCAGTTTTTCACCATTTAGAATGATATTGGCCATGGGCTTAGCATAGATGGCCTTTACAATGTTAAGGAATGTTCCCACTACCCCAATTTTTTCTAGTATTTTGAGCATGAAGGGATACTGTATTTTATCAAATGCTTTTTCTGCATCTATTGAAATGATCATGTGATTCTTAACTTTAAGTGTGTTGATATGGTGAATGACATTTATTGATTTCCGGATGTTGAACCAACCTTGCATCCCTGGAATAAAACCAACTTGATCGTGGTACACTATCTTTTTAAGATATTTTTGTATGCGATTTGCTAAAATTTTGTTGAGAATTTTTGCATCGAAGTTCATTAAGGATATTGGTCTGAAATTTTCTTTCCTCGATGTGTCTCTGTCTGGTTTAGGTATCAGGGTGATATTGGCTCCATAGAATGAGTTTGGGAGGGTTCCCTCCTCTTCTTTTTCATGGAATACTTTGAGGAGTATTGGAATGAGCTCTTCTTTAAAGATTTTGTAGAACTCAGCTGAGAACCCATCTGGTCCCAGACTTTTCTTTGTTGGTAGGCTTTTGATGACCTCTTCTATTTCATTGCTTGATATTGATTTATTTAAGTTGTATATGTCCTCCTCGTTCAGTATAGGTAATTCATATGTCTCTAGAAACTTGTTGATGTCTTTGAGGTTTTCAATTTTGTTGGAGTATATGTTTTCAAAATAGCTTCTAATTATGTTTTGTATTTCACTCGTGTCTGTCGTGATATTTCCTTGTTCATTCCGAATTTAGTAATTTGAGTTTTCTCCCTCTTTCTCTTTGTTAGTGTGGCTAAGGGTTTATCAATTTTGTTTATTTTTTCAAAGAACCAACTATTTATTTTGTTAATTTTTCCGATTGTTTCTTTTATTTCAATTTCGTTGATTTTGGCTCTGATTTTAACTATTTCCTGTCTTCTACTACTTTTGGTGTTGGTCTGCTCTTCTTTTTCTAGGGCTTTGAGCTGTACTGTTAATTCGTTTATTTGTTGATTTCTACTTCTTTTGTTGAATGCGCCTTATGAAATAAATCTTCCTCTAAGTACTGCTTTCATAGTGTCCCAGAGATTTTGATATGATGTGTCTTTGTTCTCGTTTATTTCTAAGAATTTTTTTTTATTTCCCTCCTGATGTCTTCTGTTATCCATTCATCATATAATAGTGTATTATTTAATCTCCAGGTATTGGAGAAGTTTCTGTTTTTTATTCTGTCATTTATTTCTAATTTCAATCCATTATGATCTGATAGAGTACAAGGTAGTATCTCTATCTTCTTGTATTTGCTAACAGTAGCTTTGTGGCATAAAATATGGTCTGTTTTAGAGAAGGATCCATGTGCTGCTGAGAAGAAAGTATATTCGTTCTTTGTTGGATGGTATATTCTATATATGTCTGTTTAGTCTAAATTGTTGATTGTGTTATTGAGATCTATGGTTTCTTTATTCAATTTTTGTATGGAAGATCTATCCAGTGGTGAGACAGGTGTATTAAAATCGCCTAGTATTATTGTGTTGTGGTCTATTGGATTTCTGGAATTGAGAAGGATTTGTTTGACATACATGGATGAGCCAATGTTCGGGGCATAGATATTTATGATTGTTATGTCTTGCTGATTTATGCTTCCCTTAAGCAGTATGTAATGTCCTTCTTTATCCCTTCTGACTAGTTTTGGCTTGAAATCCACCTTATCTGAAATGAGAATGGATACTCCAGCTTTTTTGCTGTGTTCATGTGCATGGTATGTTTTTTCCCATCCTTTCACCTTCAGTCTATGGGTATCTCTTTCGATGAGATAAGTCTCTTGCAGGCAGCATATTGTTGGATTTTTCTTTTTAATCCAATCTGCCAATCTATGTCTTTTGATTGATGAGTTCAGGCCATTAATATTCAGGGTTATTATTGTGATATGATTTGTATTCCCAATCATTTGACTTATTTTTGTTTTATGACATGATTTGGTTTCTCCTTTATTTGGCTATTCCTTTAGGCTAGTTCCTCCCATTGCTGATTTGCATCGTTGTTTTTCATCTCTTCCTCGTGGAATATTTTGCTGAGAATGTTCTGTAATGCCGGCTTTCTTTTTGCAAATTCCTTTAGCTTTTGTTTATCATGGAACGATCTTATTTCATCGTCAAATCTGAAAGTAAGTTTTGCTGGGTGTAAGATTCTTGGTTGGCATCCGTTTTCTTTCAGGGCTTGGTAAATGTTGTTCTAGTCCCTTCTAGCTTTTAGGGTCTGGATTGAGAAATCTGCTGACATTCTTATTGTTTTCCCCCTGAATGTAATTTGATTCTTTTCTCTCGCGGCCTTTAAAATTCTGTCTTTATTTTGTATGTCAGGTATTTTCATAATAATGTGCCTTGGTGTAGGTCTGTTGTAATTTTGTATATTTGGAGTCCTATAAGCCTCTTGTACTTGGTTTTCCATTTTATTCTTCAGATTTGGGAAATTTTCTGATAATATTTCATTGAATAGATTGTTCATTCCTTTGGTTTGTTTCTCTAAGCCTTCCTCAATCCCAATAATTCTTAAATTTGGCCTTTTCATGATATCCCATGATTCTTGTAGATTCTGTTCATGATTTCTTACCATCTTCTCTGTTTGGTCAACTTTGTTTTCAAGATGAAATATTTTGTCTTCAATGTCTATGGTTCTGTCTTCCAGGTGTTCTATCCTATTAGTTATGCTTTCTATGGAGTCTTTAACTTGGTTTATTATTTCCTTCATTTCAAGAATTTCTGTTTGTTTGTTTTTTTTCAGTATCTCTAACTCTTTATTGAAATGATCTCTTGCTTCCCATATTTGCTTTTTTAACTGTTGATTGGTGCAATCATTTAATGCCTGCATTTACTCTTTCACCTCCTCCTTCAATGCCTGCATTTGCTCTTTCATCTCCTTGTTTGCGTCCCTGATTGTTTTAATTATGTACATTCTGAACTCCCTTTCTGACATTTCTTCTGCTGTGCTGTCATTGGGTTTTATTGATATAGTATCTAGGTTTGTTTGGGACATTTTCTTCCCTTGTTTTCTCATATTGGTCAGATGTCAGTGGGACTCTGAGATATTGCAGATTTCCTCTATTGGCTTATCGTGTCCCTGTAGATTTCCAGTATATCACCTCGCAGCCTTCAGTAGCCAGAAGTCTTGGAGGAACTTGATAATGCAGTGCTTCCAAAGAAAGTTGCCCCTAGCCCGCTACTGGTTCCAGGACTTGGAGCTGCCTCTGTGTGGAAAGGCTCTCACTGGGCGGTTTGCTCCGAGAAGCTAGCCTTGAAAGGCGCCTCCCGTCGGAGTGAGCCGGGCTACCTGGGGAAGACTCTAGCTGCCCTGCCCTGCTCTGATAAGCTGCCCCTATCCGGGCCTGCTGCCCAGGCTGATCTTCATCCGGTGGGGGAAAATCACCCCATGGCTCTATTTTTGTCCGAGTCTCTCAATGCCTCCCTTTCTTGAATCCTGGGTTCTGGAGCAACTGGAGATGCAGTCACCCTCTAGTCCGCCATCTTGGATTGCCCAATGGAGACCTACCTTCTTAACAACACAATTTTGAATCTCTGGCAAAGGGATATCCATGTTACTATTGAATCACTGTGTCCATAGGAAAGAATCCACTGTTTCCTATTTTGCTATCTTAACATCACTAAGAATCTAGAATCATCTTAACTGATTACCAGAGGGTCTTTGAAGCTGAGATACAAATCAGCAGCTATGTTAGTAAAGAAAATTGTAATGCTTGTTGGGAAAATTAAATTAGAAAAAATAGAAAATGAAAAAAATAACACACTGATCAAGAATGGATATATGTGAAAAGGAGAAAGAGAAAGCCTTCAAAATGACTCAGAATGAAAAAGTGTTGCTAGAAAGACAATGTGTGATTCAGAGAAATTAGGTAATTTTTCCATTGCCAGGATGGTAATACTAATGTATGTCTTTCTAAAATGATCATGCTCTTTTTCTATGGTTAATTTTCATATAAAAACTCTTAAAACAGCAAGAATACAGTCAGAGTAAAGCTTAAAGAGGTACGTATTCAGAAATTTTTCAGATTAGTGTTTGGTAGCACATGAGTACTAATGAATACAGTACCCCTCTGGTATCTTATTCTCTTCATTTCCTAAAATGCCTTGAGCCTTTGTGTAGGAAAGACTGATCCATCCAATTTTCCTTTTCTTAGTCTCCAGAGTCCTATCTCTAACCTAGATAGAATCAAGCACCTTATGGGGAAACTTATGTTATAATCTATATTCAAAATAGGGTGAAAAATGCTTATTTTGCAATATACTTTTCCTTAAATTTTATCTTTTTAATGATTATGTGTATGTTATTCTTTTCTGAATCATCAATGGTACTTGCTGGAATTAGCATATACAAAAATAATCAATTAAGTAGAGTGGAAGGAGTTATATGAATAATGAAATAATCTTTAATTTATTTATTTATTTTGATTCCTTGTACACAAATAGGGTACAACTCTTGTTTCTCTGGTTGTACAAGAAGTAGAGTCACACAATTTGTGTAATCATACATGTACATAGGGTAATGACATTTGTCTCATTCTGTTATTTTTCTGTCACCCCACCCCCTCCACTCCTCTTTTTCCTCTATACAATCCATCCTTCCCCACTCTTCCCTCCTTCCCACTCCCTCTTATGTATCTTCATCTACTTATCAGAGCGACGATTCTGCCTTTCATTTTTTGGAATTATTTTATCTCACTTAGCATGATATTCTCCAATTTCATCCATTTACCTGCAAATGTCATAATTTTATTCGTCTTTATGACTGAGTAATAGTCCATTGTGTATATATACCACAGTTTCTTTATCCATTCATCAACTGAAGGGCATCTAGGTTGGTTCCACAATCTGGCTATTGTGAATTGAGCAGCTGTGAACAATTGATGTGGCTGTATCACTGTAGTATGCTGATTTTAAGTCCTTTGGGTATAGGCCATGGAGTGGAATAGCTGGGTCAAATGGTTGTTCCACTCCAAGTTTTCTAAGGAATCTCCACACTGCTTTCCAGAGTGGTTGCATTAATTTGCAATCCCACCAGCAATATATGAGTGTACCTTTTTCCCCACATCCTCGCCAACACCTATTGTTACTTGTATTGTTGATAATAGCCATTCTAATAGGGGTGAGATCGAATCTTAGGGTAGTTTTGATTTGCATTCCTCTTATTAGTACAGATGTTGAACATTGTTTTCATATATCTGTTGATTGGTTGTAGATCTTCTGTGAAGTGTCTACTCAAATTATCCCTTTTTGCCAATGACATGATTCTATATTTAGAGGAGCTGAAAAATTCCACCAAAAAATTTCCATAACTCATAAATGAATTAAGTAAAGTAGCAGGATATAAAATCAGTGCTCATAAATCTAATGCATTTTTATTCATAAGTGATGAATCCTCTGAAAGAGAAATTAGGAAAACCACCCCCATTCACAATAGCTTCAAAAAATAAAATAAAATACTTGGGACTCAATCTAACAAAAGAGGTGAAAGACCTCTACAATGAGAATTACAGAATCCTTAAGAAAGAAATTAAAGAAAACCTTAGAAGATGGAATGATATCCCATGTTTTTGAATAGGTAGAATTAATATTGTCAAAATGACCATACTACCAAAAGTGCTATACAAATTCAATGCAATTCCAATTAAAATCCCAATGACATACCTCATAGAAATAGAGCAAGCAAACATAAACTACATGTGGAAGAATAGAGACCTCAAATAGCCAAAACAATCCTGAACAGGAAAAATGAAGGAGGAGGTATCACAACACCAAACTTTAAACTACACTACAAAGCAATAGTAGCAAAAATAGCATGGTGTTGGTACCAAAATAGACAGGTACACCAATGGTACAGAATAGAAGACACAGAGGTGAACCCACATAAATACAGTCATCTCATAATAGACAAAGGAGCCAAAAACATACAATGGAGAAAAGATAGCCTGTTCAACAAATGGTACTGGGAAAACTGGAAATCCATATGCAACAAAACTGAAACTACGCCCCTATCTCTCACCCTGCACAAAACTCAACTCAAAATGTATCAAGGACCTCAGAATTAGACCAGAGACCCTGTGCCTAATAGAAGAAAAAGTAGGTCCAAATCTTCATCATCGGCTTAGGACCAGACCTCCTTAACATGACTCCCAAAGCACAAGAAATAAAAGCAGGAATCAGTAATTGGGATAGATTCAAACTAAAAAGCTTTTTCTCAGCAAAGGAAACAATCAACAATGTGAAGAGAGAACCTACAGAGTGGGAGAAAATCTTTGCCACACACCAGATAGAGTACTAATCTCCAGAATCTACAAAGAACTCAAAAAACTCTACACCAAGAATACAAATAACCCAATCAAAAAATGGGCCAAGGAAATGAGCAGACACTTCACAGAAGAAGATCTATAATCAATCAACAGATATATGAAAAAATGTTCAACATGTCTAGTAATAAGAGAAATGCAAATCAAAACTATCCTAGATTCCAAATCACCCCAATTAGAATGAAATAATCTTTTTAAGGATGTATTACAGAATGTGAAGATGTGATGGTCCGGGAAAAAAGTCTATAAGGGTTTATTATAGCACTAATATTGTAATACTACCTGTATGAATTGGTTATTTTTTCACAATATCTTAATTGTTTTATCAAAAGCTATGGGCCAATTGAAGATGAAGTAGGGAGTCTACAGGAACTATACATTCTATATGGTTCCTAGATATATATATTGATATATGAGAAGTTTACATATGTGTGTGTATTTAGGAGAATACCATAGACAAATAATTAAACATTAAAGAATTTTCATTATAATGAAAATTATCATTATTTCCTTTTTCTTTTACTTTCTCCTAACAATGACTCAATGTTGTCAAGTTTGTTTCACCCAAAGTATTTAAAAATTACCTCTTCAATTGTGGTGCAATGGAAACTTATTTTGAAGTTTCTGTGATCCCCCAAAAGCAACAGGTAAGAGAGCAGAATCACCACAAAGATGAAGATAAAGAAAGGCACTCTAAACAATAGATAAAACCTAAAGTAGCACTGGATAACTGAAGCAAATCTTTGACTGTTTAGCATAGGCTTGAAAAAATGTTCATTTAGTCATCCATCACTTTTATGCTACAGATATATAGAGGGCTTGCTTAGAAACAGGCAATTAACTGGGTTCTGAGAATACAGATATTACGAGAGTACATTATTACAGATCTCACACAACTACCATCTTCTATATCTACCATCTTCTATATATATCTACCATCTTCTCTATCAAATCTCCTGATTAGACTATGAGCTTCCTCAGGGCAGAGAGTGTGTTTCTGGTGTCTGCATTTTCCAAACCCAAGTAATGCTTGTCTTGGTGTACTTGTTCTATAATACAAGACAGTTTCTCTTGTATTGTAATTTAAACTGTTTTTTCCCCTTCCCTCCTTTTCTTCCTCACTTTCTTTTTCTTTCCTCCTCCTCCTCCTAATCCTCCTCTTCCTCCTCCTTTTCCTTCTTTTTGCAAATGGACTATAAGGATTTTAATTGCCTGCCTATGAGAACTTCCTAAAAGTTAGTCATGAATATATAACTGTCATTAATAATAAGTTAGGCTATGAGAAATCTGTGATGGGGAAAAAAACTCAAGTTCCTGTTGTGAGGAGTTTAAAATATTATCTGTGAGAAATGACAGAGTCAGAAAATACTAATATAGTACATGGCAAGGTGTATATAAAGTTTGTGCAAAGTGCAAAAAAAAATTAAAAATACTTAAAATGATACAGACTAGCTTTTGTTTGACTGGAATGTGATCAGCCTCAGAAGAAAGTTCATTCACATTATTTGAAAGAAAAACAAATTCATGCAGCTTAAAATAGATTGTCTCATAGATACAAATATTGTAGATATTTTTCATTCTCTATATTTCTGTCTCTCTTCTTATTATAGACAGCACCCATCCTTTATTCTTACAATCCAAGAACCAGTATATGTCACCTCTCCAGAAATGGCTAATTGGTACCCTACACTGAGGGAAAGACTTGTCTCCCCTGTTCATTTAACACTTCTACAAACACTAGTACAATCTTCACACTGCAGTGTAATTGTGCATTTGCCTATCTCCTGATTAGACTATGAGCTCCCTCAGGGCAGAGAGTGTATTTTTGGTATCTGCATTTTCCAAACCTAAGTAATGCTTGTCTTGGTGTACTTATTCTATAAAATCCTACCAAATGAATGAAATATTTTAGCACCTGTTATTAAAACACTGAATAATATGTTAGCTGCTAGAGTGTTTTTTAAACCTTGCCCCATACATATAAAAATAGGCAACTGTTTTCATGGTTTTATCACTTTGTTAGAATGTTCTAATTATTATTATTAATTATAATTATTATTATTAATTATAAAACATGGAATTATTAAAACATTGATTATTATGTTAGCTGTTAGAGTGTTTTTAAACCTTGTCCTATACATATAAAAATAGGTATACTGTTTTCATAGATTTATCACTCTGTTAGAATAGTTTTAATTTCAAAAATTCTGAAATGCTTCTCTGAAAGCACAGGTGTGTTAATCTATTACAAAACCCTTAACTTGGATTGGTGGGTCATAGAAAATTTTGTGGAAAATGAAATAAATAGTTTGAGAAGCACAGTAGAGATTGCTCTAATAGAGAGGAAAAGGAAAGCCATTTTGGGTAAAAAGAAGAAAAATGAAGAGGAGAAGGAAGAGGAGAGGAATAAGAATTAATGTTGTATGGTGAAGATATAATTTAACCGGTATTGAAGCCCACAAAGAGGACACTGAGATGTCACGAGTGTTGAATATAAGCCTAGAACTTAGATAATAACTAACATTAAATAAGAGGCGTAGGGGTCTGCAAGTCATGGAGAATCACAGTGATCCTGGCTTTATAGAAAGGCTAATCTAGTATCTCAGATGAGGTACAACTGAATATAATAAGAGCATGGAACAGGGACACTTGGCATACAATCTTTCCATTAGTCCTAACATTGGCTAGAGAATTCTTAGTTCTTATTAATCAAATAAAGATAGAACAGTAAAATCAGAGGCAAAGGAATCATGCTTAAATAAACAGTTACAGAAGGTCAAATGAAGATTATTTAATGGGTAGAAGAAATGCCAGGATCTTGCCATTCCTGTTGGAACAAAGCTAATTCTAGTAATTGAAGGTACAATGAAAAAATATGGACAGTTTCATCTTTTTATGTAGAAAAGAAAAATTTACATTTTCTCTTTCTTCCTACCCACCTCTCTGTTCCTTTCTCATCTATTCATCTATTTACAGTTTATTTATTATTCTTTAACCTATTGCCTATTCATGACTTCTTAATCTCAGTAACCAACCCTACAGCCATCTCCTGTCTTCATTCCTACGTACAACACAAAGACTTTTACCTCTCTTTCCAGAACTTACTATTTTAGACACCCTCTTTCATCAGGCTGAATATAGATTTTTGTATTGCTAAACCAAAACTTTTAGAACAAGTTTTCTCTGAAATAAAAGTGTTCATTATGCCATCACGATGCTGGTAAGAAAGCACCAGGCCCTGAGAAGTTCTGCAACTATTACCAGCAATGCTAGATAACTGTTGGAAATATGTGCATAGAACCTAAGAGCCAAGAGCATTTTTATAATGAATATTTGGGGAAGAAAAGCATAAATCACTTATATTGACTTTTTAACTTATATTTGCTAGAGATCAGAGGGGCAGGAGAGTTTGCAACAGGGAAGGTCTGTGACTAGGAGTGCATGTAGAAGTATTAGTTGCTTCTGGATTGATTAGAGCTGGTGGTCCAGCAAGTTTACACAAAGACAAGAGGAGATGTGTCTGGTGGTGCTGGACACCAGCAGTTTTAAGGCAAGGTTTTAACATGCATTTAAGAATGTAATGGTTTCATCCTGAAGCTATTATTTGATTAATTTCCCTTATCTCTTTCCCCTTCCACTCTTTGTCCTTTATAACTAAATTTAAGACATCTCAGAATTTTTCTGATGGACCCTGGTGGTATATCAAAATCCCAGAATTTTCTTTGATATTTAGTAAATGATCTTCTATTTCTCTACATGGTAAGACTCCTGCATTTGAAACTGTATGGTATTTAAGTTGAGGAATTACTGTGTTGCTCTCCTTTAGAGTAACATAGGCCACTATAGTACCTACATCTTGATGAATATTTTATGATGATTTTCAAATAAGGTACTTTATCAGTGTAGAGAGAGTTTCCTCTGGTGGTCACTGAATCAGAAGTGAGTTTTTTTGAAACATGCAATGCAAAGAAATTTCATGAAAATGTCTGTATGATAAATTATAGGTTGGCACATTGAGAGACCAAGAAAAGGAGCAAAGCAAAAGCAATGCAAATGTGGGAAAGTGGGAAAAGATTAAAGATGAAACTTTTAGGATGACTTTAAATAATCATGTATGAATACACATACTCCTAGGAAAAATTGGCAGACTCATAATTAACTTTATTAGTTGTTTTCATTTTGAAATTCAGTTTATAAAATCAAAGAACAGAAATAACTGAAATCTTACCTAACATAACAATATCCACACCAATTGTAAACAATTGTAAAAAAAAGTACATCTAAAAATCATTTAAAATGATTTTCTTTCTTGTTATTAATTTTAACTAAATGCACATTTTGTGTGTATAAACTCAGAGTATGTCATTCAGAATGCTGAACTTAGTCATCAACAACTTTTTTTTTAAATTTTTGTCACCAGCTCTGTGTGTGTGTGTGTGTGTGTGTGTGTGTGTGTGTTTCTCTTCAACATAAGCAAATGGTTGGTTTTCTTTGGGAATACTTTCTGTTATTGTGCTTTGTGGAAAGTGCTTTGCTTCAGAGAACATCAGCAGTTGATTCTCTTAATAAAATACTGTTTATACTTTGTGGTGGTACGCACTTATTTTGCCCTTGGAGCCAGATAAGTCACAAAGTTAGGAAAAGAATAACTTTTATTTGCTCAGTAAACCTAAAGGTTTTCAATATCATTAAGGAAAATATGAGATAAGAAATATTTTTAATTGTTTCACTCATGCTGTCTGTTCAATGTTAGGATTTATCTGCTTTAAAAACAAAAGAGAGAGAGACTCAGCTATTCCACATTTTACCCTATTGAAAAAATTCTCATTAACCTTAATAAATAAAATCAATCATCTCACAGCAGTGATAAAGATCATTGCTAAAATACTAAAATACACACACACTCACACACACACACAAACAAAACAGCTATAGTCTTCTCATGAGGTGAAACACAAATGCTTATTATGACTTTCTTAATTTCACCTATATATCTCACTTATCTCAACATTTATACTGAACAAGAAAAAATTTAAAGAATCCATTTGTAAGTGGTTATAAAATATTTAACTTTTCTCTTTGCAAAGTATAAATTTTTTAAAGCAATGTATAATTCACAACCAAGAGAACACATCTTTCATAAAAAAACTTTTTATGCCTAAGGATGAACTAATCAAATCACTTTCAACTCAGGGAAGGAAAATTCCTCTACTCCAAATACCTTACTTTTCCACTCCCTAACTCAAATAAAATAAAAGCAGGTGTTCAGTCAAATTAAACATGTAGAAAATACAGAAGAAAAAAACAGATATAATTATATTTTAAGTTATCTACCGTGTAATCAAAGACAAAGTAAAAATGTGGGATTGAGCTAAGAAAATAACAGATATTTTTCATTCTTACTTAAACTTTATTTCATGCTACCCTTTTTTTTAGCTCATCTCTAATCATTCATATTTTGGGAGGTGAGATTGATTAGGGAAATATAAAGATAATGGAGGATGGAGAGAGGAAGAAGAAGGACAAAAGGGAGGAGTAGAAGGAAGAGTGTCTACATCTTGAAAGTATGTAGAGAATAAATATCTTTACTATCCCCACCAAAAAATATCCAGTTAGGCATTCTCTCTATTTGGAAGTCAAATTCTTGTAACAATGCAAGATCACAAAACCCTGGAACTTCCTCCAAAGTAATGCACTGTAGTATATTTTCTGCTTGTAAATAGTTCATAATATTGTCTATAGAAGTGGTCTTTTGCAGATATGATGGTGCATGCCTGTAATCCCAGCTATTTGAGAGGCTGAGGCAGGAGGATTACAAACTGATACCAGCCTGGGCAACTTTGTGAGACCATGTCTCAAAATAAAAAATAAAAATGGTTGACGATGAAGCTCATTGGTAGAGCACTCCTGGATTCAATCACATTATAAATTAAAGATAAATAAATAATTGTATGAGGAAATATGGAAGGGAAGGTGGTAGGGAGGGAGAGAGAGAGAAAGAAAGAGAGAGGAGGAGGGAGGGAGGGAGGAAGAAAAGAAAGTTGTAGGTGAGAGGTTGGGAATTATGTAAAAATACTTGTGGCAGACAGAGACATACGTATCATTCCTATCTCTAACTAAGAGTCTATATTACTCTGGGCAAAGTCACCTACACTACCCTGAGTCTCAATATTTTTATTACTAAAATGGAAATATTGACCAATATAAGTTGAAAAGACAAAGTAATCTCCTTTTCTGGAGTTTCTGTTACCATAAACACAGGATGAAACCTGAGAGTATGTTCCATTTTTTTTTAAATTTCAATTAACATAACACATGACTATAAGTGCCTTCAATTGTAGGTGTTTATTATCTGACATCACAAGAAATCTGAAAGTTTCAGTGAGGCTAATTCAGTGGTATTATGGCCATGACATTATCAGGGATGGATTTGGGTGCTTTTCTTTTTTCCACAAAGCTATATTTAGCTTCTCAACCATGGTTCACCTCCTAGTCCCATAATGATGAGGAAATTTCACAATCATGTAGACATAATAATGTTCAACAAAGAAAATTGTTCTCCTCTGTATCCTTTCTTGTATTAGAAAAAGTTTTCCAAATGTTAACCATAAATTTTCTTCTTAGATTTCATTGACCATAGTCCAGTCATCTGCCCCTGCATAAAACCTTGATTGACAGTAGGAATTGTTCAAGATGGCATCTTTCTTCAGAGAATGGAGAACTGTTCTCCAACACAGTTAGGGATCAGGCAGCATGCAAAAACTAACAAGAATGAAATAATTGTTAGAACCAGTGTCCGTGACAAAATACATAATTATTGAAGACAAAAGTGATTCCTTGTCTAAGTTTGGGAACACTGATATAAATAGTTACTAAGGAGCTCTGTCATTTACAAGATTTTGTTACAATTTAAGCAAATAGTTGAACATGTAAACCTTGCAACATTTTTAAAATAATTAATTCAATTGAAATGAATGTGAAATTATTGCATCAGAGTAACCCATTTCTTTCAAACATGAAAACAAAAAGCAGCTAATGGACTCACTCATTAAGAACAGATGTCTTATCTATTGAGGATGCTGAACAACTATGGTCTACAGGAACATTTTGCTCTTGCATATAGTAAAGAAGGAAAAAGTTACATTTACTCTAGGTTGTACTGGATAGTGAATAGATGGAGAGTGTGTTAGCCAACTCTTCATCAATGCATGACATGAACAACTTAAAGAGATTTATTTTAGTTCACAATTTCAGAGGTTTTAGTTCATGGTCATCAGCTCCTTTGTTTTGGGTCTAAGGTGATGCAGAACCTCATGGCAGAAGGGCATGGCAGAGGAAAGTTCATGGCAATCCCAGAGAACCTATTCCCTTCAACTAAGTTTCACTTCCTATAGTTTCCACTATCTGCCAATCATCCACTCAAATGACTAATCTTTTAATGAATTAATTCACTGATGAGGTCAGAACCTTCATGATCCAATTACTTCCTAGGGCCTCAAATCAGAATACTGTTGTGTTAGGGGCTAAGACTGCAACACATGAGTCTCTGGAGAATACTTTATACCCAAACCATTGCAATTATATAATAAAGAACTCTTTAGGAGTTGATAAAATCCTTCTATTGGGAACCATTAATATAAAGATACCATAAGGATACATGGGTGTGATACCTATATTTTGGAAAGAGCAAATATATAAAATTTGATACTCCCTAGTCTGTCTGTCCCCCTGGAATCAAGTACAACCTGAGTACTCCCAGTTTACAAACAGGTACAGAATGAACATCAGAATTAGGAGTTGTCCCTCAAATAGTTAAGAATATCATGTTAGTAGAAATGTAGGAAAGAGAGCAAAAACTGTCTCAGGTATCCCCACTACCAAAGAAATCTATTTGTTTTTGTCTTTCTCTAAATCATCAAGGAAAAAAATCACCTTTTAAAATGCATATTACACCACAAGGAAGCTGATTACAACTGCATGGTTGAATTTGAAATTTATGTTGGGAGATAACGTAGGCAAGATAATTCCAACTATTGGCTTATTAGAATGAATAGCCCCAAGTCCCAATAATCTCAGGTATGTTGTTTTCTTTTTTTATACCTTGAAACCAGAACATATTGACATTTTAAAACTAATGAGAATAAAGAAGAAAATACTCAATATGGTCACTATCAGTTTAGAATATCAGGTATTCTTAAAACTATGTAGAAAAAAAATTCATGTGAAACTACCTTAGGTTTCTGCTTAAAAATTAACCAGAGATTTTAAGTCTTTTGTGTATAAGCTGAGTAAACGTTTGTCATGTTGCTCACCTATGATTGTATCTAACACTAAAGCAATAAAAAAGCACATTAAGCAAATACATTGATGCTCAGTATGGTTGCTTTAAGGAGAATAAATAAACATTACTCAAATTTTTAAAAAATTAACCAAAGAAATTACAAATCCACACTCTTCATTCCTTCAAACAGTAAAATGAATAAATGCCATAATACCATGTATTTTTGCTTAATTTCACACAAGTGACTCTAGGGAATAACCTGGCCTTGGGATCAGGGTTCTAATGTAGAACTCAGAAAATGTGGATTCCAATGTTGGATCTGTTTTGGAGTTTGTTCTTAGAAAATCATTTTGTGTTTCAATTCCTTTTCCTTCCACCTTAAAAGTAAAGATAATATTTAACATGACCTATTTTTTAATCTTATTTTAAACTTAAAAAAAATCACCATGTATAATGTATATTACAGAGTCACTACCTTACACTAGTGTAATGAGGATTAACAAGATGATAACAAGGGAATTTAAAAAACATTTTACATGAATTGAGCATAAATCACTTGAAGACAGCTGACATTTTCCTCTTATATCATCTTTTACTTTACAGAAATGGAAGCATTATAGTCCTATTTGACCTTTTTTTTGCTCAGTGGGTGTCAGATGAAAATGTAAAAGAAGAACTGATTCAAGGCATTGAAGCAAATAAATCCAGCCAACTGGTCACTTTCCATATTGATTTGAACAGCATTGATATCACAGGTATCTGGGAACATTATTTGATTTCTTTGAATCATTAAGCTATGAAATTAAGATTCTAGCAATATACCAGAGAAGCAGTGGGATCATCCTTGACTTTAGGAGCCTATCTTATTGCCTGAGGTAACACATTAACATGAGAAAAATGAAATATGGAGAAACTGAAGAAAAAATGTCAGTGAGAAAAAGTTTGTAGAATATCAAATATCATAAAGCTTCTGAAAATATTGGTATGGGTAAATGTGAGTCTTGTCACATTCTTTACATGGGTCAAGTATAGCTGGACTTTTCAGGAACCCTCTATCAGAAAGTAGCGCTTAAGATTTTCTGATAGAGGCATAGATATTTCGAGGGGCAAGATTCAGTCTCTAATTGAAAAGCTAGGGAAAAAAATAGAGGAGGCAATGGATTTGATCTATCTCATCCCTTACTTATAAAAATTAAACCTTATTTTTATAAATAATATTTACAATAAAAATAAACCAGAAGAAAAGAGATTTGGGGTATCACAAATAACAGGAAGTAGACAGCACATCTATCAATGCTTTGTTTTAAGTTTTTCACTCTAGTTACTCTCCATTCAATTCAATCCAACAATATTTACACTTTGAGTATCTTGGTTGAGAACAGTAGAAATTTGCTAGACTCACAATCCTTTGGCTATAAACTTCAAGGCCATGTTTGTTTGGGAATTTATAGATTTTAGGATGTTAGAAAGCTCACATCCAAAATAACACCAACAAATAAATAAATATGCACACCAAGTAGAATGGAAACAAATTTTGAATAACCTAACCTCATTTCAAATAGTTTTGGTACAAAATAAGATTGTTCAATATAGGTTTGTCTTTAAATCAAATATATGAAAACATACAGAAGTCCATATACTGATTTATGATTTTAGAATAGTAGATATAAAACTGCAATTCTGGCTGCTTCTCTTCACGGTTTATCTTCCATAAAGTTTACTCCTGTATCCTGCAGCTCCCGCTCACTGAGAAAGCTGATGTTCTTAGTACCACCCCCATGATGGCTTGCTTCTCTAGCACAGCTACTGGGGCACAGGTGGCCTACTTTAGACCTTTGTCTGAATCCGATGAGCTGGAAATTACTATCAGTCATTATTAACTGAATAGGTGGTTTACCTAACAACACATTTACTTCCCACATTGATCCCGTTATATGATGTCTTTACTAACCCCATTTTACAGAGTAGAAGACCAAAGCACAGATAATATCAGAAAATTGCCTAAAAGCACATGCTATTTATAGTTAAATAAAGGATTCTGATCTAGGTGATCTGTTCCTAATGTGTGTACTCTTAACCCTCATTACTAGAGTTTACCTGTAATGGTTTTATCTTTGAAAAATGTTCTTTGGTGCATTTTCAGTAGTCATTTTTCTCCTAAAAAGGTTTCCTTTTATTTTTTTTTAATTTTTTTCTTTTCTTTAAATTTTTTTTTTTTTTTTTTTTTTTTTTTTTTTGGTTTTTGCTTTTTTATTTAAAAGTGTCTTGGTTTCTTGAGGTTTGCATTGCCATTTGGCAAAATGCTGTAATTTATTTTTGTGACTCTTTATCGTTGGACTGTTTTAAGGAATGAGGTTTATGATTTTAAAAAATATTGAGCTGGGATGTGGCTCAGTGATAAAGTACTTGCCTAACATGTGTGAGATCCTGCATTTAATACCAGTATGGCAAATATATATATATATATATATATATATATATATATATATATTTAATTATATATATTTATATATTTTGTAGATTTTTTATATTTATATTTATGTATTTACTCAATAAAACCACGACTTTTGTCTTTTGAGTTAACTTTGAATCAGTTTACAAATGCCATAAACTAGCAACATCAACTCATGAATATCTTCAACAAGTTGAAATTAAAAATTTATTTAACTTGAACTGCATTAAAATAAATTTATAAACAAGACACTAATCTTAATTTTAGGTGTTTGATTTTACTATTTTCCATAGCATGTGAAATTTCAAATTTATTTTGTTTTAAATTGATAATTTCATACTTATCTTGAGATCTTATTAAATACTATCAAAATGAAAAAATTAGAATATTCTTTATAAAAATTTTTATAAATCTTGTCATCTTATTCATCAATAATGAACCATATGTCATTTAAAAGCTGTCATAGATCTTATGTGAACAAGACACACTGAAAACAAATAGTGAAATGAGCAACTTAGCAGACCAGAACATTCTGTATTTGATGACATATGCTTCAGTTTCCTTTATAGTTTGTAAGTTGATTCATATACTTTTAAAACTTTTAAATATATTACAATTGAAGAAAATGGTATTTACCTTTTTTTATATACAGTGGCAATTTCTTTAATATCTAGAGACTAGACATTATAAAATTAGGATCCCTTTGTCCAGTATGTATATGATATACGCAGTACAACAAAGTTAAATGAAATGCATCTTATAGGGCAATGGGTAAGCTGAAATTTTGTAGAATACTCTACCAAAACACCTTTTGCAATTTCTTTCTTCCTCACCTCATGAACAAGTACGGATGTTATTCTATTCAGAAGTGGTTTAACAATTTCAAACACAGTATTTCCCATCAGTTTTTAAAAGCTACTTACAAAAAGTTTTAATTCTACCATTTCTATTTTTAAATATGTCAAGCACTTCTAAATATGTAGAAGGACTTTATAGTCTACATAAGAACCTGTCCACTATGCACACAGCTCTGGTTAATCAAATTGCACCCATAGCAATGGTTATAATCTGAGCTATCTTCTAATAGGACCATCTGTCCTAAACCTTTCCCTCCTCACTTCCTTTTCTCTACTTTCAGTCCAGTGGAAAAGTAGAGGCATATGCAACATTTGGAGATGACTGAACAACTTCATGTCCAAAAGTCATTTACAGAGGACAGACTTTCCTATGAATTTCAACAAAAAATGTACAAAATGTGCTAATTTCACTAACTACTTGGTTATACACTGGCAAGTTCTTTAACATCTAGAGACTAGATGTTGCAAAATTGGAACTCATTTGTCCATTATATACACTATATACAAAGCAAAACAAAATGCACAAAACATACAGAAAACTGATGCCTGAAAATGTCCAAGTATGAACACACTGACATATTACCTTTTTAATTGCTTCCCTTCCACCTCTTCCACATCACTGAGCAAGTACAGACAGTACTATACTGCTCACAGAGGTGGTTTAGCAGTTCCATTCCCCAAAGACAATGTTTCATATGAATTTTAGAAAGAAGATATTTGAAAAGTGATATTTTACTATCTTTACACTTAACATACATCAGGCAATTCTAAACAACTAGACAGACTAGACATTTTAAGTAAGGATTCAATTTGTTCACTATGACAGTCTTGAATAAACTGCACACATCTAACAATAGTTCTAATTTGAAAATGTCTTCAAAATATGAGCATTCTGGCCCTTCACTGACCCAGTGGGCTATAACGCTCAAATTTCCAGAAGATAATCGTTCTTAGGAATTTTAACACAAAACATACAAAATTTATTTACTAATTCTACTTTTTTCATGCACTGGCAACCTCTTTAGAAATACTAGATGTAGATTAGGACTTGCTCATCCTTTATACACACTATACACAGAAAAGTAAAGAAAACCCATAGACATAAGGTACAACTCTTAGGTCCTTGTAAGCACACTGGCATGGTTCTCCCAAAAACCAGTACACAACTCTTCTTTGTGTAAAGCATTTTTATACTTAAACTGTACTTGGTTCATTGTAGATATTGTTAGGTACACAATTACTTTGTGATTGAGGTCTTCCACATGTTTCAGTGCAAAACCACAGGAGACTAATACCACATTAGTTGATGTAAATACTAATTCTTCAATATAACTATAGAATCAATGAATAGATACTTTCCTTAAAATGTTGTCTCATAAAGTAAACTTTTTGCATAATTAAATTGTATAGACAGAATGTGCAAATACTGGAAATTAATCACAGCCATATCATGAATAGGAACATTCAACATGAAAGGACAAAACAGGAGCTCTAAAACATCAGGTGCCTTTGAACAAATATTCAAACTGTACTCGATGATTTGTAACATATTCATATTGAAAGCACAATTGTCAAATCAACTTTACTTTATTCCAGCATCTTTGGAGAGTTTCTCTACAACAACTGTTGTTCCTGCAACTGTTTCAGGTCAGTAGTTAAGACATTTAAAAAAAAAATGTGTTTGTGGTCATCAATCTCCACCACATTAGGGAAAGTTGTGTTTTATTCTTGTAACACTTACTGATATATTTAGTATTCATATGAAAATGCAAGCTACATACATTTGGTGAGGACAATACAGTCATAATATCACAGAGTTCATAATACTTAGTTAATATGCCAATGGTATACATTTCCAATTTCAATGTCCTTGTCATATTTAAAACTTTATATGTTGTATGTGTATGTGTGTTTTGTTTCAAAATATGACTCAGATAATGTAGACTGGATGGTGAAGCCATGATGTTCGTAAAATCACTGAATATGAAAGAAAGTTTTAACAGCATTCAAATGATGACTTTCAAAATATATTGCACTCTTTGGAAAGGAGAATCCAAAGTTTGACTTTAACTGCTCTACTTCAGCATCTTCTTTACTCCATCCTAACTTTAATTGCTTATACTTTGTCTTATCAAGATCACTCCACTACTGACAAAGATCATTTTGGAAATCTTAACAAATTTTACAATTAACCTTAGTTACCTTAAACTATAAAATTATTCTGCTCTAGAAAAAGCATTAGAATCGAAGCCAAAAAATTGACATTGATCCTACAAACTACCAGAATCATTGAGCATGTCTGTTTACCCCTCTGAAAATCCGTATCCTGAAAATAGTGAATAACAAAATTGTTTTGCATATCTCAAAAGTATTCCTAAATATAAAGTTAACACATAAATTATTTTTAAAATGTAAATGTTATGCAATTTATAAATATAATAATTTCAGTATTTTCTATAATCATGGTCATCTTCATAATATTGGAAAGACTTATTTTTTAAGGTATTTACTTGTTTCAGTTTCTATATCATAACATTTTATATCACAATTTTCAAAATGATTCTTTAAGGAGGTAACATTTTTTGGCGAGGATGTGGGGGAAAAGGTACACTCATACATTGCTGGTGGGGTTGCAAATTAGTGCAGCCACTCTGGAAAGCAGTGTGGAGATTCCTCAGAAAGCTTGGAATGGAACCACCATTTGACCCAGCTATCCCACTCCTAGGCCTATACCCAAAGGACTTAAAATCAGCATACTACAGAGATATAGCCACATCAATGTTCATAGCTTCTCAATTCACAATAGCCAGATTCTGGAACCAACCTAGATGTCCTTCAATTGATGAATGGATAAAGAAACTGTGGTATATATATACAATGGAATATTACTCAGCCATAAAGAATAATAAAATTATGGCATTTGCAGGTAAATGGATGAAATTGGAGAATATCATGCTAAGTGAGATAAGCCAATCTCAAAAAACCAAAGGACGAATGATCTCACTGATAAGCAGATGATGAGACATAATGGGGGGTGGGAGGGGTGCAAGAATGGAGGAAGGAAGGACTGTATAGAGGGAAAAGAGGGGGAGAGGGGGAGAAGGGAAAAAATAATAGAATGAATCAAATAACATTACCCTATGTAAATGTATGATTATGCAAATGGTATGCCTTTACTCCATGTACAAACAGAGAAACAACATATATCCCATTTGTTTACAATAAAAAAAAAGGAGGTAACATTTTTCTACTTAAAAAGAAATAAGTAAAGGAATTAATTTATAATCTGGAGAGTCACAGTTATTAACTGTTAAATAAAGAAATCAAAAACAATTCCTTCTAATTCCAGAGCCCACAGCCTAGGCATATCCCATGCTTCTATTTAAAATGCTTCTATTTAACCTAGAATCTTTAAGTCTATAGTCATTATAA